>NC_135821.1:7855120-8132620 GCF_964213995.1 Mustelus asterias | reverse complement strand
ATAAACCACATCTACCGCCTTCCCTTCGTCAATGTGTTTAGTCACATTTTCGAAGAACTCCACCAGGCTCGTAAGGAACGACCTGCCTTTGACAAAGCCATGCTGAGTATTCTTGAGCATACTAAACCTCTCTAAATGCTCATAAATCTTGTCCCTCAGGATCTTCTCCATCAGCTGACCAACCATTAAGTTGGATCAACTTAATGCGAGGTCAGTCCATTCAAAAGTCTGACAGCAGCAGGGAAGAAGCTGTTCCTGAGTCGGTTGGTACATGTCCTCAGACTTTTGAATCTTTTCCTGACAGAAGAAGGTGGAAGAGAGAATGTCCGGGGTGCGTGGGTTCCTTAATTATGCTGGCTGCTTTGCCGAGGCAGCGGGAAGTGTAGACAGAGTCAATGGATGGGAGGCTGGTTTGCGTGATGGATTGGGCTACATTCATGATCTTTTGTAGTTCCTTGCGGTCTTGGGCAGAGCAGGAGCCAAACCAAGCTGTGATACAACCAGAAAGAATGCTTTCTATGGTGCATCTGTAAAAGTTGGTGAGAGTCGTAGCTGACATGCCAAATTTCCTTTGTCTTCTGAGAAAGAGAATGCACAAAATAAGGCAGATATTTAATCCTTTTTTCAATATATAAATAGTTTCCTCTGGGGCAATTAGGGATGGACAAGGAATGCCCACCTTGAACTAATGGAAAAGGAAACAAATATTTTATTGTTTCTCTAATCTCTGAGGCAATGGGATTAATTGGATAACTCTCCCACAGGGCTGGCAAAGCCCTGCTGGGCTGAATGGCCTCCCTCTGCTGCAGTCAGCCTGGTCCCAGCCTCATCACCCACACACACGGAGCCAGGATCTGGTGCCCAACACAAGAAGCAGATTGTAAACCCAATAAAACTCTTTAAATGTTCACCTCTGGCCCTCGCCTGTGAGATTTGGCTGATCTCAAGTGATAAATCTCGGCGATCGCAAGGGAGAGAAATCATCCAGGTTTCCTGTTCCTGATCACTTTCCAGCAACAGCCCTGGGTCCTGGCCGGGCTGAAGTCTGCTTGTGTTGGTGGCCTAGAGGAGGGTTGACCCAAACCTCTCCTATAATTTATAGGGTGCACCATTGTCATGGGGCAAATAGGAACAGGTTTATGTTTCAGGTCAGGCTCCTTGTGAGAATTTGAAGCTGATGCAACTGGGCAGGCCTTATGGAACTTAGAAATGTATTAGCCTTGTGTAGTTTGGCCTCAGCTGGGGTACTGAGTACAATTCTGAGCACCGCACCTTAGGAGGGGTGTGAACGAAGGCTTTAGAATCAGAGAATCATAGAATCCTACAGTGCAGGAGGAGGCCATTCGGCCCATCGAGTCTGCACCGACCACAATCCCTCCCAGACCCTATCCCCATAATCCCATGCATTTATCCTAGCTAATCCCCCTGACACGAAGGGGCAATTTAGCACGGCCAATCCACCTAACCCGCACATCTTTGGACTGTGGGAGGAAACCGGAGCACCCGGAGGAAACCCACGCAGACACAGGGAGAACGTGCAGACTCCACACAGACAGTGACCCAAGCCGGGAATCGAACTCGGGTCACTGGCGCCGTGAGGCAGCAGCGTTAACCCAATGTGCCACCGCAACAAAAAACATGAGAATGATTACAGAGAAAAAGCACTTCAGTTACGAGGATAGATTGGAGAAGATATGTTGTTGTCTTCTGAGAAGGAAAGGTTGAGAGATCTGATGGAGGTTTTCAAAATCATGATGGATCCAGACAGAGCACATCGGAACAAAGAGCTTAGGAGCAGGAGGAGGCCATTCAGCCCTTCGAGCCTGCTCCTCCATTAAATGTGGTCATATTGTGGTCCCAACTCCACTCCTCCCACCCCCCACCCCCCACAACCCTCAACTCCCTCGTCTATCAAAAATCTACCCAACTCTCGTCTTGAATGAATTCAGTGACCCAGCCACCACTGCTTTCTTGGGAAAAGAACTCCACAGACTTCTATTTTCCTCTACAGATTTTTTATTTTTTGTCTCCATCTTTATTGAACTCCATTCAAAACTGTGAATCTAACAGAGTAGATGGAGAGAAAGTGTTCCTATTGGTGGAAGGATGCAGAACAAGATAGCATCAATGAATGCGAATTGGTAGAACCAGGCCAAAATTTTCACACAGCGAGTGGTTAGGATCTGGAGTGCACTGTCTGAGAGTGTGGTGGAGACAGATTCACACAGCGAGTGGTTAGGATCTGGAGTGCACTGTCTGAGAGTGTGGTGGAGACAGATTCACACAGCGAGTGGTTAGGATCTGGAATATACTGTCTGAGAGTGTGGTGGAGACAGATTCACACAGCGAGTGGTTAGGATCTGGAATATACTGTCTGAGAGTGTGGTGGAGACAGATTCACACAGCGAGTGGTTAGGATCTGGAGTGCACTGCCTGAGAGTGTGGTGGAGACAGATTCACACAGCGAGTGGTTAGGATCTGGAGTGCACTGTCTGAGAGTGTGGTGGAGACAGATTCACACAGCGAGTGGTTAGGATCTGGAGTGCACTGTCTGAGAGTGTGGTGGAGACAGATTCACACAGCGAGTGGTTAGGATCTGGAGTGCACTGTCTGAGAGTGTGGTGGAGACAGATTCACACAGCGAGTGGTTAGGATCTGGAGTGCACTGTCTGAGAGTGTGGTGGAGACAGATTCACACAGCGAGTGGTTAGGATCTGGAGTGCACTGTCTGAGAGTGTGGTGGAGACAGAATCAATCAAAGCATTCAGGAGGGAAGTGGGTTGTTAGGTGATGAAGAAACATTAGCAGGGGCGCTATGGGGAAAGTGGGACTGGCTGCATTGCTCTTGGAGAGCTAGCATGAATACAAGGGGCCGAACGGCCTCCTTCTGCATTACCAGTCCTATCATTTTATGATTCTATCTGTTCATGGGGAACATTAACAGCGAGACCTCAAACCCCGGAGCTGGGAATTTAGGAATTGGCTCCATTTAGAATTGGAAACTTCCTTTTATCAGAAGTTACCCAATGTTTAATTGTTGGGGCTGGGGGAAGTGAAAGGGTTAACAAACTCCTCCCAGTAATGACAATGCATTTTCTGATTATCAAAGTTAATAACCTCTATATTTCCTGAACTTCAAACTGTGTAATCACTTTGAACTGGACTGATGAGTGAAACCTTCAGTCGGGGACATTGCCGAGACCTGTCCGCGATCAGGCGTTTTATTTTTGTTTAGTTTTACTGTGAATTGGGTTAAACTTCAGGAAGTGCGGACATGTTTGGAATGATCACAAACTCACTGTTCAGTCAGACTGAGAATAGACCCTGTCAGACCCTGAGCACAGAAACCAAGGTGAGAGGTTCCAGCACTTTGTAACTTCACTCAATCACAATCCCAAACTCCTGACAAACTTGGCTTTGAGTCTGTGTCTGAGATTCCCATTCTCAATCTGCACTCAGTCCGGATTCTGCAGCTTGGCCTCAGGACCGGGAAGGTGAGGAGGGGAAATAGGATAGGATCGGAAATATATGTGTGTGTGTGTGTGTCCATCTGTATGTGTGTGTTTCTGTGTGGGTGTGTATCTATCTGTGTGTGTGGGGGGGGAGGGGGTTGGATGTCTGTGTGTGTATTTATCTGTCTGTGTGTGTGTGGGGGGAGGGGGTTGGATGTCTGTGTGTGTATTTATCTGTCTGTGTGTGTGTAAGGGGGGGGGGGTTGTGTACGTGTGCATGTGTGTGTACCTATCTGTCTATGTGTCCCTGTCTGTATCTCTGTGTGTCTCTGTGTGTACGTGTGGAGTTGAGTCAGTTCTGGTTAATGTCTAAACAGAGACAAACATCCAACTCACTGGAAAGTTTCCAACTTGTCGGAGGTTTAAATTCTGGGGAAATTAAGTATTTGAAAAATAGTTGGATTTACAACCTCTTCATATTGATGAACAGACACGGCTGCGATTCACAGCTTTCTGCCTTGAACCCTTTATCTGATTCGTGTTTTAATAATTCCTCAGGTAAAGCTTGCAGAGTCTGTACTTGCAATGACTGAATTAGACTGGGAGCCGTTATTATCAACATATATCCACAGAAGGCGACAGATCTCCACAAAATATCCCCCCCCCCCTGACCAGAGAAAGGAAATTCTCCAAAAACATTTATCTGGGAGATTTCACTGGGACTCCCCACTGTAAATTACACTGGGAGATAGCACTGCGATTCCACACTGTAAATTACACTGGGAAATTTCACTGGGACTCCCCACTGTAAATTACACTGGGAGATTTCACTGGGACTCCCCACTGTAAATTACACTGGGAGATTTCACTGGGACTCCCCACTGTAAATTACACTGGGAGATAGCACTGCGATTCCACACTGTAAATTACACTGGGAGATTTCACTGGGACTCCCCACTGTAAATTACACTGGGAGATTTCACTGGGACTCCCCACTGTAAAGTACACTGGGGGATTTCACTGGGACTCCCCACTGTAAATTACACTGGGAGATTTCACTGGGACTCCCCACTGTAAATTACACTGGGAGATTTCGCTGTGATTCCGCACTTGTAAATTACACTGGGAGATCTCACTGCAATTCCACACTGTAAATTACACTGGGAGATTTCGCTGTGATTCCGCACTTGTAAATTACACTGGGAGTTTTCACTGCAATTCCACACTGTAAATTACACTGGGGGATATCACTGCGATTCCACACTGTAAATTACACTGGGGGATATCACTGCGATTCCACACTGTAAATTACACTGGGGGATATCACTGCGATTCCACACTGTAAATTACACTGGGGGATATCACTGGGACTCCCTGCTGTGAATTTTGGTGAAGTTTTTGTATAAATTGTCTCTCCATCTGAAAGGGAGTTTTATTTTTTTCTCACAGGGTGAGCTGACCTTTGAGGAGCGGAAATATGAGGCGGGGAATTACGCCAGTGTCACCATCAGTGGGAAGCCATTTGACCAGGGTTCCAGTGAAGGAGCCTTGAAGCTGTTGAAATATGTCGGAGGATCCAATGAGCAAGGTATTGAGGAATCTTCCTGAGTTTGAGGTGAGGGATTGCACTCTGCCTGTTGGAGGGGCCTCAACTGTTCCCCTGGGGGTAAGATAGGCAGGAAAGTAATTGTCAGGAGGAAGTTCAGTGACTCCAGAGGGATGTTGACCAGCTGAGTGTGGCAGATAATGTAGGAAAATGTGAAATTCTTCACTTTGGCGGGAAGAAAAGAAAATTGATAAACGATTTAAATAGAAAGAGATCTGGTCGTTGGTGCATGAATCACAAATAGTGCAGAGCAGAAAGTGATTAGGATGCAAATACAATGTTGGTGTTTATTGCAAGGGGAATGGAATATAAAGTTGGGATGTTTTACTGCAGTTGTACAGGGCCTTGCTGAGACAGAATGCTGCGTACAGTTTCGATCTCCTTACTTGGAAAAGGATGTAATTGGACAGAAGTGGTCCAGAGAAGATTGAGTTGACTCATTCTTGGGAAAAGGGCTTATCTTATGAAGAAAGGTCGAATGGGTTGAAGCGAGACACGTTAGAGTTTAGGAGAATGAGGGGTGATCTTACATTAAGGTTCTGAGGGGACTGGGAGGATATTTTCTGTTTGTGTGGTGGGGGAATAAAGGGACTAGAACTAGGGGAACCAGGTTTAAGAGTAGGAAGTAGGAGAGTTACAGAACAAAGAGATCTGGGGTTACATGTTCATAGTTCCTTGAAAATGGAGTCACAGGTGGACAGAGTGGTGAAGAAGGCATTCGGCATGCTTGGTTTCACTGGTCAGAACATTGAATACAGGAGTTGGGATATCTTGTTGAAGTTGTACAAGACATTGATAAGGCCTCACTTGGAATACTGTGTACAGTTCTCGTCACCCTGTTATAGAAAGGATATTATTAAACTAGAAAGAGTGCAGAAAAGATTTACAAGAATGCTACCGGGACTTGATGGTTTGAGTTATAAGGAGAGACTGGATAGACTGGAACTTTTTTCTCTGGAGCGTAGAAGGCTGAGGGGTGATCTTATAAAATAAAATAATGAGGGGCACAGATCAGCTAGATAGTCAATATCTTTTCCCAAAGGTAGGGGAGTCTAAAACTAGAGGGCATAGGTTTAAGGTGAGAGGGGAGAGATACAGAAGAGTCCAGAGAGGCAATTATTTCACACAGAGGGTGGTGAGTGTCTGGAACAAGCTGCCAGAGGTAGTAGTAGAGGCGGGTACAATTTTGTCCTTGAAAAAGCATTTAGACAGTTACATGGGTACGATGGGTATAGAGGGATATGGGCCAAATGCAGGCAATTGTGGGATTAGCTTAGGGGTTTAAAAAAAAGGGCGGCATGGACAAGTTGGGCCGAAGGGCCTGTTTCCATGCTGTAAACCTCTATGCTTCTATGACTTTATGACTCTAAGTCTCCCATTGTGAGACTGAGTTGAGAATTCTTTTCTCTGATTATTGTTAGTCTGGATTTCCGTTCCCAAGAAAGCAGCGGAGGCTGGCTCACTGAATTCATTCAAAGCTAGAGTGAGGTGGAGTTTTGATTGACAAGAGAATTGAGGGTTATGGGGGTGGGGGCGAATGGGGGGGTGTGTGGGGGAGCAGACACAGGGGGAGTTAAATCCACAAACAGATCAGCTGTGACCTTATTGAATGGAGAAGCAGCTTGAAGGGCCGAATGGCCCACTCCTGTCCCTCGGTTCTGGCTTCTATTTGCCAAATCCATTCATCACAACAACAACTTGCATTTATATAACTTCGTTAACACAATGAAACATACTTCATACAAGATGATTACAAAACAAAATGTGAGACTGAGGCACCGAAGGAGATATCTGGGCAGGGTGACAAAAAGCTCAGTCAAAGGAGGAAATTTAAAAAGGAGGAAAGTGAGGGAGAGAGAGTGGAGAGATTTGGAGAGAGATTTTCACAGTTCAGGCACCTGGGAGCTGAGAGAGGAACCACCAAGAGCCAGGCAAATAAAATCAGCAATTCTCAAGAGGCCAGAACTGGAGGAGTGCAGAGACCTCTGAGGGTTGTGGGGCTGGAGGAGGTGACAGAGATCGGGAGGGATGAGGGTGATAGGGGAGGGATGAGGGAGATAGGGAGGGATAAGGGAGATAGGGAGGGATAAGGGAGATAGGGGAGGGATGAGGGAGATAGGGGAGGGATGAGGGCGATAGGGGAGGGATGAGGGCGATAGGGGAGGGATGAGGGCGATAGGGGAGGGATGAGGGCGATAGGGGAGGGATGAGGGCGATAGAGGAGGGATGAGGGAGATAGGGGAGGGATGAGGGAGATAGGGGAGGGATGAGGGAGATAGGGGAGGGATGAGGGAGATAGGGAGGGATGAGGGTGATAGGGAGGGATGAGGGTGATAGGGAGGGATGAGGGCGATAGGGGAGGGATGAGGGAGATAGGGGAGGGATGAGGGAGATAGGGGAGGGATGAGGGAGATAGGGGAGGGATGAGGGAGATAGGGGAGGGATGAGGGCGATAGGGGAGGGATGAGGGCGATAGGGGAGGGATGAGGGAGATAGGGGAGGGATGAGGGAGATAGGGGAGGGATGAGGGAGATAGGGAGGGATAAGGGAGATAGGGAGGGATGAGGGTGATAGGGAGGGATGAGGGAGATAGGGAGGGATAAGGGAGATAGGGAGGGATGAGGGAGATAGGGGAGGGATGAGGGAGATAGGGGAGGGATGAGGGCGATAGGGGAGGGATGAGGGAGATAGGAAGGGATAAGGCGATGGAGGGATTTGAAAGCACGGGTGAACAGTTTATAATCGGGCTGGTGTCAGGTCAGGGACCAGTGGAGGTCAGCGAGCAGAGGATGGCAGTGGAACAGAATCTGGAGCGATTTAAGATATGGACAGCACCGTCTGGGGTGTGTCTGAGGTTCAGCGAGAGGGAAAGCTTGTATCTGTTCCCGGCTAAGGGACTCCGGCTGGATTTTGCAGGTCTCCAGTTGGGGATGACAGCCCCGGTCAGTATGACTGTTCAACCAGGTGAGGGCGACAGCTTGCAACCCACGGTCGAAGTTCAAATCCGGATCCCCAACAAATTTCAGGAGAATGTTCCCAAACCAACAGATGAAAGTATCGAGATTAAACATCAAGAGGGGATGACAGTCTACTCCACGTAAGTCAGTGAAAGGGGGGAGCTCTGAGTGTTGGGAATGGCCAGTCTGCCCTTGGCTCCAGATTCTGGACTGGGATCAGTACCTGGTCCCCAGTGAAACGCAGGGGTGGGAACGGAGATCAGTTGGATATCCTGAGATTCCCAGAGATGTTCGATTGGCCAGTTGGGATCAGACATCTGCTTCCCACCCCAGTGACAGGAATTTCACTGCAATTCCCAACTCAATATTCAACATCCATTTTCCATTCCCTCAGTACTGACCCTCTGACAGTGCGGCACTCCCTCAGTACTGACCCTCTGACAGTGCGGCACTCCCTCAGCACTGACCCTCTGACAGTGCGGCACTCCCTCAGTAATGACCCTCTGACAGTGCGGCACTCCCTCAGTACTGACCCTCTGACACTGCGGTACTCTCTCAGCACTGACCCACTGACAGTGCAGCACTCCCACAGTTCTGACCCTCTGACAGTGCGGCACTCCCTCAGTACTGACCCTCTGACACTGCGGTACTCTCTCAGCACTGACCCACTGACAGTGCAGCACTCCCACAGTTCTGACCCTCTGACAGTGCGGCACTCCCTCAGTACTGACCCTCTGACAGTGCGGCACTCCCTCAGTACTGACCCTCTGACAGTGCAGCACACTCTCAGCACTGACCCACTGACAGTGCAGCACTCCCACAGTTCTGACCCTCTGACAGTGCGGCACTCCCTCTGTACTGACCCTCTGACAGTGCGGCACTCCCTCAGTACTGACCCTCTGACAGTGCGGCATTCTCTCAGTACTGACTCTCCGACAGTGCGGCACTCCCTCAGCACAGACCCCTTACAGTGCAGCACTCTCTCAGCACTGACCCACTGACAGTGCAGCACTCCCACAGTTCTGACCCTCTGACAGTGCGGCACTCCCTCAGTACTGACCCTCTGACAGTGCGGCACTCCCTCAGTACTGACCCTCTGACAGTGCGGCACTCCCTCAGTACTGACCCTCTGACAGTGCAGCACTCCCTCAGTACTGACCCTCTGACAGTGCGGCACTCCCTCAGTACTGACCCTCTGACAGTACAGCACTCTCTCAGCACTGACCCACTGACAGTGCAGCACTCCCACAGTTCTGACCCTCTGACATAGCGGCACTCCCTCAGTACTGACCCTCTGACAGTGCGGCACTCCCTCAGCACTGACCCTCTGACAGTGCGGCACTCCCTCAGTACTGACCCTCTGACAGTGCGGCACTCCCTCAGTACTGACCCTCTGACAGTGCAGCACTCCCTCAGTACTGACCCTCTGACAGTGCGGCACTCCCTCAGCACTGACCCTCTGACAGTGCGGCACTCCCCCAGTACTGACCCTCTGACAGTGCGGCACTCCCTCAGTACTGACCCTCTGACAGTGCGGCACTCCCTCAGTACTGACCCTCTGACAGTGCGGCACTCCCTCAGTACTGACCCTCTGACAGTGCAGCGCTCCCTCAGTACTGACCCTCTGACAGTGCGGCACTCCCTCAGCACTAACCCTCTGACAGTGCGGCACTCCCTCAGTACTGACCCTCTGACAGTGCGGCATTCCCTCAGTACTGACCCTCTGACAGTGCGGCACTCCCTGAGCACTGACCCTCTGACAGTGCAGCACTCCCACAGTTCTGACCCTCTGACAGTGCGGCACTCCCTCAGTACTGACCCTCTGACACTGCGGTACTCTCTCAGCACTGACCCACTGACAGTGCAGCACTCCCACAGTTCTGACCCTCTGACAGTGCGGCACTCCCTCAGTACTGACCCTCTGACAGTGCAGCACTCCCACAGTTCTGACCCTCTGACAGTGCGGCACTCCCTCAGTACTGACCCTCTGACAGTGCGGCACTCCCTCAGTACTGACCCTCTGACAGTGCAGCACACTCTCAGCACTGACCCACTGACAGTGCAGCACTCCCACAGTTCTGACCCTCTGACAGTGCGGCACTCCCTCTGTACTGACCCTCTGACAGTGCGGCACTCCCTCAGTACTGACCCTCTGACAGTGCGGCATTCTCTCAGTACTGACTCTCCGACAGTGCGGCACTCCCTCAGCACTGACCCCTTACAGTGCAGCACTCTCTCAGCACTGACCCACTGACAGTGCAGCACTCCCACAGTTCTGACCCTCTGACAGTGCGGCACTCCCTCAGTACTGACCCTCTGACAGTGCGGCACTCCCTCAGTACTGACCCTCTGACAGTGCAGCACTCCCTCAATACTGACCCTCTGACAGTGCAGCACTCCCTCAGTACTGACCCTCTGACAGTGCGGCACTCCCTCAGTACTGACCCTCTGACAGTACAACACTCTCTCAGCACTGACCCACTGACAGTGCAGCACTCCCACAGTTCTGACCCTCTGACATAGCGGCACTCCCTCAGTACTGACCCTCTGACAGTGCGGCACTCCCTCAGCACTGATCCTCTGACAGTGCGGCACTCCCTCAGTACTGACCCTCTGACAGTGCGGCACTCCCTCAGTACTGACCCTCTGACAGTGCAGCACTCCCTCAGTACTGACCCTCTGACAGTGCGGCACTCCCTCAGCACTGACCCTCTCACAGTGCGGCACTCCCCCAGTACTGACCCTCTGACAGTGCGGCACTCCCTCAGTACTGACCCTCTGACAGTGCGGCACTCCCTCAGTACTGACCCTCTGACAGTGCGGCACTCCCTCAGTACTGACCCTCTGACAGTGCAGCGCTCCCTCAGTACTGACCCTCTGACAGTGCGGCATTCCCTCAGTACTGACCCTCTGACAGTGCGGCACTCCCTGAGCACTGACCCTCTGACAGTGCAGCACTCCCTCAGCACTGATCCTCTGACAGTGCGGCACTCCCTCAGTACTGACCCTCTGACTGCGCGGCACTCCCTCAGCACTGACCCTCTGACAGTGCCGGACTCCCTCAGCACTGACCCTCTGACAGTGCAGCACTCCCTCAGTACTGACCCTCTGACAGTGCGGCACTCCCTCGGTACTGACCCTCTGACAGTGCAGCACTCCCTCAGCACTGACCCTCTGACAGTGCAGCACTCCCTCAGTACTGACCCTCTGACAGTGCAGCACTCCCTCAGCACTGACCCTCTGACAGTGCCGCACTCCCTCAGTACTGACCCTCTGACAGTGCGGCAGTCCCTCAGCACTGACCCTCTGACAGTGCAGCACTCCCTCAGTGCTGTATTGGGAGTGTGAGTGTTGGTTTTGTGCACCAATTTGTTGTGTGGGACTGGCAGCCACAACATTGCGATTGAGCAGTGGGAGTTCTCCATGGGCCCCTGTCTCCCACTCTCAGCTGGAAGGGGATCGAACTCATGCTGGTTCCTCCGGGTGACAGTATCTCTTGTTTCTATTTTGCAGTCAGTTTGGAGGTTACGCCAAGGAAGCTCAGTGGGCTGAATGTGCAGGGAAGCTGCGAGCAGCACTGGGGGAAACTGTGTCCTATCGGCGAGATTTCTATGTCTGCGCCGGGTATGATCCACCAATGAAACCTGTCGGAAGGAAGAATGAAGTGTGGTTTCTGAAGAAGGAGGATTGAGGGTCAATGTTGAAGCAGGAAGCACATTGACCAACACACAGGAATCCTCAGAGAAAGCCACATCGAATATTTTCTCATATCCTCTGAGATCTCAATAAATATTCCAATACTTCAGGAACCTCTTCTCAATCTCTGAATACTGACAAACAGAAGCACGAAGCAATCCAAACTTCTGGTATAAATCTCCCTATCTCCACCCCCCTCTCTCTCTGTCTCCCCCTCTCTCTCTCCCTCTCTATCTCCACCTCTCTCCCTCTCACTCCCCCTCTCTCTCTCCCTCTCTATCTCCACCTCTCTCCCTCTCACTCCCCCTCTCTCTCTCCCTCTCTATCTCCACCTCTCTCCCTCTCACTCCCCCTCTCTCTCTCCCCTTCTATCTCCACCTCTCTCCCTCTCTCTCTCCTCCTCTCTCCCTCTCCCTCTCTCTCTCTCCCTCTCTCTCTCCCCCTCTCTCTCCCCCCTCTCTCTGTCCCCCCCCCTCTCTCTGTCCCCCTCTCTGTCCCCCTCTCTCTGTCCCCTTCTCTCTCCCCCTCTCTCTTCCCCTCTCTCTCCACCTCTCTCTCTCTCCCCCTCTCTCTCCCCCTCTCTCTCTCACTCTCTCTCTCTCTCCCTCTCTCCCCCTCTCTCCCCCTCTCTCTCTCTCTCTCCCTCTCCCTCTCTCCCCCTCTCTCTCTCTCTCTCTCTCTCTCCCTCTCCCTCTCTCTCCCTCTCGCTCTCCCTCTCTATTTCCACCTCTCTCTCTCTCTCCCCCTCTCTCTCTCCCCCTCTCTCTCTCTCTCCCTCTCCCTCTCTCTCCCTCTCGCTCTATCTCTCCATTTCCACCTCTCTCTCTCTCTCCCTCTCTCTCCCCCTCTCTCTCTCCCCCTCTCTCTCTCTCCCTCTCCCTCTCTCTCCCTCTCGCTCTCCCTCTCTATTTCCACCTCTCTCTCTCTCTCTCCCTCTCTCTCTCCCCCTCTCTCTCTCTCTCTCCCTCTCCCTCTCTCTCTCCCTCTCTCTCTCCCCCTCTCTCTCTCTCCCTCTCTCTCTCTCCCTCTCTATTTCCACCTCTCTCTGTCTCTCCTCCCTTGATCTTTCCATCTCCGGGGGAATTTCACCGTCTCATTTCAGTTGGGATGTGATCGGAAAATATGGCTTTTTGAAAAATCATTAACATCATCCGGACTGGAAAATCCCAATGGGAGGGGCTGTAAAATTCTGCTCCATCTCTCCTCCACTTTCCCTCTCTCTATCTGTCTCTCTATCTCTGTCTGTCTATCACTCTCCCCTCGGTCTTTCTCTCTATTCTCTCTCTCTCTCATTCCTCCTGTTTCTCGGCTCCTTCTTCATTCCCTCCGATTCCAGCAAATTCTCTCAGAATTGGAAACGTTTCGCCTCAGAAACCCTTCCCCTCTCTGTCACACGGTCTCTCTGTCTCTGGTGTAACTGCAAATTTCCTTTAAATTTATTATCCACACGGAACCCGTTCAACTTCACTTTTTAACTTTTAAATTGATAGAAACTGTTCTTCCATCAAACAGTCAGTGTTTGGAGTCATTAATCCGGAACGCTTTCTGCTTCACTGCATGCGGAGGGCAGGCCAGGAGCCAGGAATATCTCAGCCTGGGCAAGCGACAGAACTCCATTCACATTTTTCCCAGGGTGGAAGAGTCAATTACTAGGGGGGCACAGGTTTAAGGTGCGAGGGGCAAGGTTTAAAGGAGATGTACGAGGCAAATATTTTACACAGAGGGTGGTGGGTGCCTGGAACTCGTTGCCGGGGGAGGTAGTGGAAGCGGATACGGTAGTGACTTTTAAGGGGCGTCCTGACAAGTACATGAATAGGATGGGATTAGAGGGATATGGTCCCCAGAAGGGTTGGGGGTTTTAGTTCAGTCGGGCAGCACGGTCGGGGCAGGCTTGGAGGGGCCGAAGGGCCTGTTCCTGTGCTGTAATTTTCTTTGTTCTTTGTTAAACATCAGAAGCAGCAGCGATAGACCGAGTTAAACGATCTCCAACCTGTGGATCTGATCAAAGCTTTGCAATCCTGCCATCCAACCATGGATGCTGGTGGATAATTAAACAATGAATAGGGGGAGACTCCACTAACATCCCCGTTCTCACTGACGAGGGAATCTGGTCCATTACTGCTAAAGACAAGAAATTCCTCAGGGGAGTGTCCGAGGCCCAACCTTCAGCTGCTTCATCAATGTCCTTTCTTCTATTATAAGGTCAGAGGTGGGGATATGCGCTGATGACTGCACAACGTTTACCATTTGTTACTCCTCAGTATATAACCCCTCAGACACTGAAGCGGTTCATGTCCAAATGCAGCAAGACCTGGACAATATCCAGACTTGGGCTGACAAGTGGCAAATAACATTCGAGTCACACAAGTGCCAGGAAATGACCATCTCCAACAAGAGAGGATCCAACCATATCACCCCTTGCTATTCAACGGCAATATCATCACTGAATCCCCCACAATCGACATTTTGGGGGTTACCATTGACCGAAACTGAACTGGACTAGCTATATAAAAGCTGTGGCTACCAGAACAGGTCAAAGGCTAGGAATCCTGTGGTGAATAACTCACCTCCTGACTCCCCAAAGCCCGTCCACCATCCACTGAGTGCATGATGCCAAACACCTCATTGTAAACAGAGATTTTCTTTGCAACACTTTGTAATGAAACACAAAGTAAGAATGTAACACTTTAATAAATGTATAAAACATTACATGCTGATATTTCTGGGTATTTTGAGGTATTTTTGGGTAAAGGGTGACAGTGACTGAGTGGGGGGGTTGTGATTATCTCTGAAGCTGGTCTCACATTCCCAGTCAGTAACATTATGATTGGACAGAGGGGTAGATCCCAGTTATACTGCCGGTTGTGCATCACATTCTGCCTCTAGCAATAGAGCAAACATGAAGGAGTTTACTAATGTGCATTTACACCAACCTATCAGGTTCATCCCACAGAACCACATCGAGAGAGAGCCAATGAAATGCAGCGAATGTTGTCTTCTAAGTCAAAATGGCGACCAATTTCTGCAAAGAAAGATCCCACAGAGAGACACTGATCAGTTAATCTTACTCTGACAGTGCAGCACTCCCTCAGTACTGACCCTCTGACAGTGCTGCACTCCCTCAGTACTGACCCTCTGACAGTGCGGCACTCCCTCAGTACTGACCCTCTGACAGTGCGGCTCTCCCTCAGTACTGACCCTCTGACAGTGCGGCACTCCCTCAGTTCTGACCCTCTGACAGTGCGGCACTCCCTCAGTACTGACCCTCTGACAGTGCGGCAGTCCCTCAGCACTGACCCTCTGACAGTGCGGCATTCCCTCAGCACTGACCCTCTGACAGTGCGGCACTCCCTCAGCACTGACCCTCTGACAGTGCAGCACTCCCTCAGTAATGACCCTCTAACTGTGCAGCACTCCCTCAGCACTGACCCTCCGACAGTGCGGCACTCCCTCAGCACTGACCCTCTGACAGTGCGGCACTCAGCACTGACCCTCAGACAGTGCGGCACTCTCTCAGCACTGACCCTTTGGCAGTTCGGCACTCCCTCAGTACTGACCCTCTGACAGTGCGGCACTCCCTCAATTCTGACCCTCTGACAGTGCGGGACTCCTCAGTACTGACCCTCTGACAGTGCGGCACTCCCTCAATCCTGACCCTCTGACAGTGCGGCACTCCCTCAGTACTGACCCTCTGACAGTGCGGCACTCCCTCAGTACTGATCCTCTGACAGTGCGGCACTCCCTCAGTACTGACCCTCTGACAGTGAGGCACTCCCTCAGTACTGACCCTCTGACAGTGCGGCACTCCCTCAGTACTGACCCTCTGACAGTGCGGCACTCCCTCAGTACTGACCCTCTGACAGTGCGGCACTCCCTCAGTACTGACCCTCTGACAGTGCGGCACTCCCTCAGTACTGACCCTCTGACAGTGCGGCACTCCCTCAGTACTGACCCTCTGACAGTGCGGCACTCCCTCAGCACTGACCGTCTGACAGTGTGGCACTCCCTCAGCACTGATCCTCTGACAGTGCGGCACTCCCTCAGTAATGTCCCTCTGACAGTGCAGCACTCCCTCAGCACTGACCCTCTGACAGTGCAGCACTCCCTCAGCACTGACCCTCTGACAGTGCCTGTGGCCCCAAGCTCTTAAATCCTCCCCAAACCTTTCCATCTCTGTACCTCTCTCTCTCTCACCTCCTTTTCTGAAGACTCTCACTGACAAAGCTTGTGATGTTCCAGATTTAGGAAAGTTTGAGAAAAGCCAATGTGGTGGAATTGGAAAGCAGTTACATATCGAGGGAGGGATGAATTTGTGCAGAATTTGTGACAGAGTTGGGAAAGGTTATTAAAGTGGCGAATAAACATTATGGGATCCTGGGCTTTATAAATCGAGGCAGAGCGTACCAAAACCTGGAAATTAGGCTCATATCAAAGGAAAATACTGGTTCAGCCCCAGTTAGAATGTGATCAACACTGAAAGAGGATGGAAGGACTTTGGAGAGGGGGCAGCAGAGATTTTCTGGAATAGTTTCAGGCTTGAAGAATCCCTGGAGAATTTGGAGAATTTGTTCTCCCAACAGCAGAGAAAAGTATTTATTTAAATAGTTTAAAATAATCAAGGCTTCAGAATGAGTAAATGATGAGAAATTGTTGCCATTGGTTTCAGGGTTGTCCACAGAGGACACAGATTCAAGATGATCGACAAAAGAGCCAGAGGTGATATAAAATCACAGCGAGGAACTAATCAGGAACAGGAGGAGGCCACTCGGCCCCTCGAGCCTGTTCCGCCATTGGATAAGATCATTGGCTGTGGCATCGAGATGTGGAATTAGCTCCACTTTCCTCTCTGTCCCCCTCGTTAGTGGATCAAAAATCTTCAACTCAACCGCAAGCATTTTGAATGAGCCAAAACCCTCAGTGTGGAAGAGAATTCCAAACATCAGAAACTCTTTGAGGAACACCAGGAAGGAATTCTTTCCACAGGGAAGGGGTTCAGATTTCCAATGCACTGTCTGGCTGGATGGTGGATTCAAAAGCAACTTTGGAAAGGGATTTGGATAAAACACCCTCTGGGGAGAATTGTGGGAATATGGAAAAGAGTAGGGAAGTGGATTTAACTGGATTACTCTTCAGAAGGGCCAGGTGGGACATAATGGGCTAAATGGCCTCCTTCTGCACTGCAGGGATTCTATGGGATTCTATGATAATGGGCCGAATGGCCTGTGTCTGTGTTGTACTGTGCTGTTTCTGTGATCTGCCCTGATATCTCCTCCAGTGACCCGGTATCAGATATTGTTTGAGTTTATTGATCCTGTGAAATACGTTGGGATATTTTACGATGTTATGAGTTTTAGAAATTGTCGCCCAATATTTTGAGCTACAGTGGGGATCAGAACACAAACGTTCAATGTTGGAGTTGGGTGCAGTTGGGTCGCAGAGGTCCCAGACGTGGGCAATGCCAAGCTGGCTTCATGCTGGGCTGAAGACAGGTCCTCATTGGCACAATGCTCCAATCTGACACACTTCAGATCTTCTTGAGTGGGCTGCTTCCTGTCTCCTGCCCACTGACTTCCTCCTCTGGTGTGGGCTCCGGATACGTTTCTGGATTAGAGACCGGCTCGGGATACGGTTCCGGCTCTGGTAAACTGACCCCTTCCTTGGCAACCTCTTCATCACCACACGTTTGATCTTCACTGGCTTTCCATATCCCACTTGGGTGAAAATTTTCTCCAAACCCGTCAGCATCGTCGTCAGGTCTGTAACTCGTGTCTTCAGAGCCTGGACCTCCTTAAAGAGATCATCTAACGCCTCAGAAAGTGGCTGAATCCTGGACACAGAGAGAGAGAGGAGTCAGTGACTGTACATGTCGACACATCTCTTCACACACACTCTTTCCATCTCTGTCTCACTCTCGCTGCCTCTTTCTCTTTGTTATCTCTCTCTCTCACTCTCCCTCCCTCCTTTTCTATTATTTCTCTATCACTCTCCTTTACTCTCACTCCCTCTTTCTCTCTTTGTTATCTCTCTCTATCACTCTATCTCTCTGTGTCTCTGTGTCTCTCTCACATTCTGGCTCTCTCTGTCACAATCCCCCCCTCTCCCCCATACCTGGAATAGTCGGGAAGGATATCCTGCGGTTTATTAATCATTGTGTCCTTTACGTGTTTGAAGATTCTATTTCCCCAGTGATCCAGTAATCGGGTGATGCTGCGTACCCCGTTAATATTCACTCTGTCCGCTGGAAGCAAACATTTACACAGTGAACCTGGGAACGGAGGCTCAAATTGTATCAAAAACACCCCAGGAACACCTCATCCCAGAAACACCACATCCCAGAAACACCACATCCCAGAAACACCACATCCCAGAAACACCACATCCCAGAAACACCACATCCCAGGAACACCTCATCCCAGGAACACCTCATCCCAGAAACACCACATCCCAGAAACACCACATCCCAGAAACACCACATCCCAGAAACACCACATCCCAGAAACACCACATCCCAGAAACACCACATCCCAGAAACACCACATCCCAGAAACACCTCATCCCAGAAACATCACATCCCAGAAACACCTCATCCCAGAAACACCTCATCCCAGAAACACCACATCCCAGAAACACCTCATCCCAGAAACACCACATCCCAGAAACACCTCATCCCAGAAACACCTCATCCCAGAAACACCTCATCCCAGAAACACCACATCCCAGAAACACCTCATCCCAGAAACATCACATCCCAGAAACACCACATCCCAGAAACACCTCATCCCAGAAACACCTCATCCCAGAAACACCACATCCCAGAAACACCACATCCCAGAAACACTTCCCCCAGCATTACCTCTCCTAATTATTTAGCAGATTTCTCTGTATTAACTCTGCCTCCAAATATTCACCCAAACCCCGAATGATAACTCCAATATTAGCCGGATCCCAAATGCAGCCCAGATATTAGCCACCCCCCCCCCTGCCAAGTATTAACTCTGCCTACAGATATTAACCCCATCCCCAGATAATAACCCCACCCCAAATATTAACCCCACCTCCAAATATTAACCACACCCCCAAATATTAGCCACACCCCCAAATATTAGCCACACCCCAAATAATAACCCCGCCCTCAAATAATAACCACACCCCCAGATATCAACCACACCCTGAAATATTAACCACGCCCCTAAATATTAGCCCCACCCCTGATATTAGCTCCTCCCTGTGTTGGAGATGCTGAGGGGTTAATGTTGAGGGAAGGATCCCTCAGCGTCTGTCCCCAGGGTCACTGACTGTCCGGAGTGAGGACTCCCTGCCCTGAACCGTCCTTCTTCACAGCATCCTCCCCTCCCTTCCTCCCATCCTCCCCTCCCTTCCTCCCATCCTCCCCTCCCTTCCTCCCATCCTCCCCTCCCTTCCTCCCTTCCTCCCATCCTCCCCTCCCTTCCTCCCATCCTCCCCTCCCTTCCTCCCCTCCCTTCCTACCTCCATCCCGGTAATTCCATCTCCAATGCTCACTGCTCTGAGCCAGAGCCAGGAATAGAGCCACCAATCGCAGAGGGAACTTCATCCTGACACCTGGAGCCTGGAGAGAGACGAGAGCAAGAGGATCACAGACACACATCAGAATCTGCTCAGACTGGGGAGGGACAGGGGGGGAAATTGGGACATCCCGCAGGGGGAGGGGAGTCTCGCGGGCAGAGCGGAATGTCCCGCGGGCAGAGCGAAATGTCCCGCGGGGAGAGAGGTGTCCCGCGGGGAGAGGGGTGTCCCGCGGGGAGAGGGGTGTCCCGCGGGGAGAGGGGTGTCCCGCGGGGAGAGGGGTGTCCCGCGGGGAGAGGGGTGTCCCGCGGGGAGAGGGGTGTCCCGCGGAGAGAGGGGTGTCCCGCGGAGAGAGGGGTGTCCCGCGGAGAGAGGGGTGTCCCGCGGGGAGAGGGGTGTCCCGCGGGGAGAGGGCTGTCCCGCGGGGAGAGGGCTGTCCCGCGGGGAGAGGGCTGTCCCGCGGGGAGAGGGCTGTCCCGCGGGGAGAGGGCTGTCCCGCGGGGAGAGGGCTGTCCCGCGGGGAGAGGGCTGTCCCGCGGGGAGAGGGCTGTCCCGCGGGGAGAGGGCTGTCCCGCGGGGAGAGGGCTGTCCCGCGGGGAGAGGGCTGTCCCGCGGGGAGAGGGCTGTCCCGCGGGGAGAGGGCTGTCCCGCGGGGAGAGGGCTGTCCCGCGGGGAGCGGGCTGTCCCGCGGGGAGAGGGCTGTCCCGCGGGGAGAGGGCTGTCCCACGGGGAGAGGGCTGTCCCACGGGGAGAGGGCTGTCCCACGGGGAGAGGGGTGTCCCACGGGGAGAGGGGTGTCCCACAGAGAGAGGAGTGTCCCACAGAGAGAGGAGTGACCCGCAGAGAGAGGGGTGTCCCGCAGGGTGAGGGGAAATAGGAATTCTGGTTAATGGGGAGATAGGAATTCTGAACCGTTCCAGGTTTGTGACAGTAATTCAGAAATATGAACAAATGTTAAACTGCAACGCATTATTGAGAAAGAGCAGATTGTTCTCAGCAGATTCACGGAGTGCAGAGTCTGGGACTGAACAGGTTAAACACTAAATCCCATAACAGTCAGACTGGGATCCTGTGGTGAACCATCGTTGGTTCCCACTGGATAGTGCTGAGCCAGGGGCTGGCCAGGACTACAAGGATGTACATATGTTACTGTTGGGTTGTGCTACTTGTTGCTGTTGGGGTTAGGGTGGGGTTGTTACACCTTTGTACTGTAGTGTTGTGGTACATCCCAGTCAGGCTCCGCCTCCTGGGAGAGGTATAAGAGTCCCTGCTCTGGCCGGGACCCCTTCAGTCTGGGATAGTGTACATAAGTTCTGGTAGCTTCATTAATAGTAAATAAAAGCCTTCATTTACTGAGCTTCGAGCCTCGTGTCTAAATTGATGTGCATCAATTTTATTTACTATTAATGAAGCTATCAGAACTTATATACACTATCCCAGACTGAAGGGGTCCCGGCCAGAGCAGGGACTCTTCTACCTCTCCCAGGAGGCGGAGCCCGACTGGGATGTGCCACAACACTACCATACAAAGGTGTAACAACCCCACCCTAACCCAATAGCACAATCCAACAGTAACATATGTACATTCTTGTAGTCCTGGCCAGCCCCTGGCTCAGTACTATCCAGTGGGAACCAACGATGGTTCACCACAGATCCTTCCTATCCTACCCCGTGAGGGCCGAAGGGCCTGTTCCTGTGCTGGACCGTTCTTCACTCACTCTTCACTGCATCAATCTGAAATCTTTTGCCAAATTATTAATATTCAAGAGTAAACATTGAAAGCTCACAAAATAATCAAATAAAAAATTTCTGAAATATACAGAAAGTACAAACTGCTTCAGAACTCGACACTGGAAATAATCCTTCCAATTTCTAACTAATACATTGAGGCTGAGGTGTGAGTGTGAGTGAGTGGAGTTGGGAGGGTGAGTGTGAGTGAGTGTGAGTGAGTGTGAGGGAGTGTGAGGGAGTGTGAGGGAGTGTGAGTGAGTGAGTGTGAGGGAGTGTGAGGGAGTGAGTGAGTGTGAGTGAGTGAGTGTGAGTGAGTGAGTGTGAGGGAGTGAGTGTGAGGGAGTGTGAGGGAGTGTGAGTGAGTGAGTGTGAGTGAGTGTGAGTGAGTGTGAGTGTGAGGGAGTGTGAGTAAGTGTGAGTGAGGGAGTGTGAGGGAGTGTGAGGGAGTGTGAGTGAGTGAGTGTGAGTGAGTGTGAGTGAGTGTGAGGGAGTGAGTGAGTGTGAGTGAGTGAGTGTGAGGGAGTGTGAGGGAGTGTGAGGGAGTGGGTGTGAGTGAGTGTGAGTAAGTGTGAGTGAGTGAGTGTGAGGGAGTGTGAGTAAGTGTGAGTGAGTGAATGTGAGCGAGCAAGTGTGAGTGAGTGAGTGTGTGAGTGAGTGTGAATGAGTGAGTGAAGAGTTGGGAGGGTGAGTGAGTGAGTGTGTGAGTAAGGAGCTGGAAGGGTGAGTGTGAGTGGGTGAGTGAGTGAGTGAGTGAGTGAGTGAGTGAGGAGTTGGGAGTGTGAGTGAGGAGTGGGAGGGTGAGTGTGACTGAGGGTGAGTGAGTGAGGAGTGGGAGGGTGAGTGTGACTGAGGGTGAGTGAGTGAGGAGTGGGAGGGTGAGTGTGACTGAGGGTGAGTGAGTGAGGAGTGGGAGGGTGAGTGTGACTGAGGGTGAGTGAGTGAGGAGTGGGAGGGTGAGTGTGACTGAGGGTGAGTGAGTGAGGAGTGGGAGGGTCGGTTCTCAATGGGATTCTGGAGATTGCCCGGTCGCCGGCAGAGCGCTGAGAAACAGTTGAATATTTTCAGTTTCTGAATTTTAAACCGAATGTTCACTGGAGAAAAGTGAGAATAATTTGGAAGGAATAAACATTCCTCGTTCGCCTTCACCCCTTAAACCCCAGCCAGAGGCACAGAATCAGCAAGAAACCTATCCACAAACCCTAATTAAAGTTTATTATCTAAAGAAATATTCCACAAGACATTGCAGTTATTACCTGTCGAGCGTTGGACGGATGAATATTTTACCTTTTGATCCTGTGCTTTTCTGTCTATCTGTGAGTTGAGAATTCTCCCGGCCAGTGGATCTCACAGCTTTCTCAAACTCACAAAGTTTCGCAGTCAGTTTGACTAAAGTTCCTCCATATGATTTCTAACTGAGTGACGCGTGAAGCAGTCTTTAACCTCCAGATGGTAAAAGGATGTGAGTCTTAACGGCAGCTAGACTTGGAAATGAGTCTCGAGAAACAGATTGGAGCAAGTGTTTAAATCTGTGCATTATTTATTGTCTTTTATACTGAAATTCTCACCGTTATATTTTCACTGAATGCTGCGTCCTCATAATTCGAAACACTCCGACCCGAGCCTGTCCACATCAGAGCGAGAGACACTGATTAGCCTGAGTTTAGTTGTGTGATTTTCTGCAGGAATATTGCCGTCAATAACTTAAAGACCAATCATTTAAAATAAATAATCTGAATTCACAACAACAGTGACTGCAAAAAGTACACAGAGTGGCACCATCGCTCAAGCAGATTCAGCCCCGACTCCCCCTGATACCTTGTTAAAAAATCACAGAATTGTTACAATGCAGAACGAACCCATTCAGCCCATCGTTTGCGCCGGCTCTCCCAATGAGCAAATTTCCTTAGTCCCATTTCCATCCCCCCTCACCACACGAAACCTGCACATTTTCCAACAATGATTTCATTCCCTTTTGAAAACTTCAATTGAATCTGTCTCCACCACACTCTCAGACAGTGCATTCCAGATCCTAACCACTCGCTGTGTGAATCTGTCTCCACCACACTCTCAGACAGTGCATTCCAGATCCTAACCACTCGCTGTGTGAATCTGTCTCCACCACACTCTCAGACAGTGCACTCCAGATCCTAACCACTCGCTGTGTGAATCTGTCTCCACCACACTCTCAGACAGTGCATTCCAGATCCTAACCACTCACTGTGTGAATCTGTCTCCACCACACTCTCAGACAGTGCATTCCAGATCCTAACCACTCGCTGTGTGAATCTGTCTCCACCACACTCTCAGACAGTGCATTCCAGATCCTAACCACTCGCCGCATGTCAAGAGTTTTTTTCTCAAATTAAGTTTTCTTCTTTTGCTAATTACTTTAAACCTGTTCCCTCGTTCTCAATCATTTCATTGTTGGGAACAGTTTCTTCTGATCTCCTGTCCAGACCCCTCCAAAGTTTGAACACTCCTAAAAAATCTCCTCTCAACCTCCTTTTCTCCAAGAAAAACCATCCCAATTTATCCAATCTATCTTCATAACCAGTTTCTCATCCCTGGAACCATTCTTGTGAAGCTTTTCTGCTCACACTATCCTCTATTAATAAAACCCAGAATACTCACTGCTTTATTAATTGTCATCTCAATCTCTCCAGCCATTGTCAATGATTTTTGTACACACACACCCAGCTCACTCTGCTCCTGTGCTCATTTTAAAGTTGGCCCCTTTATTTTATATTGACTCTCCATGTTCTTCCCACCAAAATAACTCTTTTCACATTTTTCATATTAAACTTTACTTTCAAGTGGAGTCACAGGTGGACAGAGTGGTGAAGAAGGCATTCAGCATGCTTGGTTTCATTGGTCAGAACATTGAATACAGGAGTTGGGATGTCTTGTTGAAGTTGTACAAGACATTGATAAGGCCACACTTGGATTACTGTGTGCAATTCTGGTCACCCTATTATAGAAAGGATATTATTAAAGTAGAAAGAGTGCAGAAAAGATTTACTAGGATGCTACCGGGACTTGATGGATTGAGTTATAAGGAGAGGCTGAATAGACTGGGACTTTTTTTTCTGGGGCATAGGAGGCTGAGGGGTGACCTTATAGAGGTCTATAAAATAATGAGGGGCATAGACAAGGTAGATAGTCAATATCTTTTCCCAAAGGTAGGGGAGTCTAAAACTAGAGGGCATAGGTTTAAGGTGAGAGGGGAGAGATACAAAAGGGTCCAGAGGGGCAATTTTTTCACACAGAGGGTGGTGAGTGTCTGGAACAAGCTGCCAGAGGTAGTAGTAGAGGCAGGTACAATCTTGTCTTTTAAAAAGCATTTAGATAGTTACATGGGTACGATGGGTATAGAGGGATATGGGCCAAATGCGGGCAATTGGGATTAGTTTAGGGGTTTTTTAAAAAAAGGGCGGCATGGACAAGTTGGACCAAAGGGCCTGTTTCCACGCTGTAAACCTCTATGACCTGCCACCTATCTGCCCAGACCTGTCTGTGTCTTTTTGAGGTTTTACACTCCCCTGTTCACAGTTCACAATGCTTCAGAGTTTTGTATCATCTGCAAATCTGGAGTTGTTCCCTGTACAGCCAGGTCTAGTTTTTTTGTATATATTGGAAAAAGCAACGTAAGTAGTCTCCCAACACCAGGTTAAAGTGCAACAGGTTTGTTTGGTAGCACGAGCTTTCGGAGCGATGCTTCTTCATCAGGTGAGTGGCAACGCTCCGAAAGCTCGTGCTACCAAATAAAACTTTTGGACTTTAACCTGGTGTTGTGAGACTTCTTACTGTGTTCACCCCAGTCCAACGCTGGCATCTCCACATCATGGAAAACACTGACCCTTGGGGAACTCCACTACAAACATTTCTCCAGCCTGAAAAACAATCTCCTGTCCGTGTTGCAATTTGCTGTTCTATTTGCTCACTCGTCTGGAGAGTAGGAATTTGGAAATCCATGTACACCGAACTAACAGCTTTACCCTCATCGACCCTCTCTGTTAATTCCTCAAACACTCCGACAAATTAATTGAACGTGATTTCCCTGAATAAATCCATACTGGGAAGCAGCGTGTACCTGCCAGTGACACTCCGCACAGGTTAGTCTCAGAGAGACGGGGCTCTGTATGGAGGGAAACTTCCCGCCCGTGTACACAAAGCAGCTGAAGAATAGATGGGGCTGGAAACTCCATCTCGCAATCAGGAAAGATTTATCGCTTGCTCAGACCAGATGTTTTTGATCAGTGACTTTCACAATATTAACCATCCTGCACCTCTGACAACAATCCTTCCATTTTCTACCTCTCCCCTCCTCGCCCTTCAGGTTTTTATCATCTTATTTATTTTCTCTTAATGCCTTTGTCCCCCACACATTTGTCCGGATTCAATCTGTTCTTTAGCATTTGAGAAACAGCGATTGTGCCGGACACGCTCTGAAACAGCAGCTTTCCCACTGCCCCCTTTGATAGGTCAGGAAGCAACCAAACACAACGTCACTGAAGGAGGCTCCGTTCTAACGAACAGGGTAGCAAGGTTCATTCACCGTGTGTACATATCACAGTGTGTACAGATCACACTGTGTACACATCACAGTGTGTACAGATCACACTGTGTACACATCACAGTGTGTACATATCACAGTGTGTATATATCACAGTGTGTACACATCACAAAGTGTATATATCACAGTGTGTATATATCACAGTGTGTATATATCACAGTGTGTACACATCACACTGTGTACATACACATCACAGTGTGTACATACACATCACAGTGTGTACATATCACAGTGTGTATATATCACAGTGTGTACATATCACAGTGTGTACAGATCACAGTGTGTATATATCACAGTGTGTACATATCACAGTGTGTACAGATCACAGTGTGTATATATCACAGTGTGTACACATCACAAAGTGTATATATCACAGTGTGTATATATCACAGTGTGTACATATCACAGTGTGTATATATCACAGTGTGTATATCATGGTCTGTACCTATCACAGTGTGTACATATCAGTGTGTACATATTACAGTGTGTACATATCACAGTGTGTACATATCAGTGTGTACATATTACAGTGTGTACATAGCACAGTGTGTACAGATCAGTGTGTACATATCACAGTGTGTATATATTGCGGTGTGTATATATCAGTCTGTATACAAGAACATAAGAACTAGGAGCAGGAGTAGGCCATCTGGCCCCTCGAGCCTGCTCCGCTATTCAATAAGATCATGGCTGATCTTTTCGTGGACTCAGCTCCACTTACCCGCCTGCTCACCATAACCCTTAATTCCTTTACTGTTCAAAAATTTATCTATCGTTACCTTTAAAACATTCAATGAGGTAGCCTCAACTGCTTCACTGGGCAGGGAATTCCACAGATTCACAACCCTTTGTGTGAAGAAGTTCCTCCTCAACTCAGTCCTAAATCTGCTTCCCCTTATTTTGAGGCTATGCCCCCTAGTTCTAGTTTCACCCACCAGTGGAAACAACTTCCCTGCTTCTATCTTATCTATTCCCTTCATAATCTTATATGTTTCTATAAGATCTCCCCTCATTCATCTGAATTCCAATGAGTATAGCCCCAGTCTGCTCAGTCTCTGCTCATAAGCCAACCCTCTCAACTCCGGAATCAACCTAGTGAATCTCCTCTGCACCCCCTCCAGTGCCAGTATATCCTTTCTCAAGTAAGGAGACCAAAACTGTACACAGTACTCCAGGTGTGGCCTCACCAGCACCTTATACAGCTGCAACATAACCTCACTGTTTTTAAACTCCATCCCTCTAGCAATAAAGGACAAAATTCTATTTGTCTTCTTAATTACCTGCTGCACCTGCGGATCAACTCCTTGAGATTCCTGCACAAGAACACCCAGGTCCCTCTGCATAGCGGCATGCTGCATTTTTTTACCATTTAAATAATAGTCCATTTTACTGTTATTCCTACCAAAATGGATGACTTCACAGTGTATATCACAGTGTGTACATATCACTGTGTGTATATATCACAGTGTGTCCATATCACATTGTGTACATTTCGCAGTGTGTATATATCACAGTGTGCACATATCACCATGTGTATATATCACAGTGTGTACATATCACAGTGTGTATATATCACAGTGTGTACACATCACAGAGTATACGTATCACAGTGTGTACATATCATGGTGTGTATATATCACAGTGTGTGTATATCACAGTGTGTACATATCACAGTGTGTACATATCACAGTGTGTACATATCACAGTGTGTACATATCACAGTGTGTACATATCACAGTGTGTACATATCACTGTGTGTACATATCACAGTGTGTGCATATCAGTGTGTACATATCACAGTGTGTACATATCACAGTGTGTACATATCACAGTGTGTACATATCACAGTGTGTACATATCACAGTGTGTATATATCACAGTGTGTACATATCACAGTGTGTACATATCACAGTGTGTACATATCACAGTGTGTACATATCACAGTGTGTACATATCACAGTGTGTACATATCACAGTGTGTACATATCACAGTGTGTATATATCACAGTGTGTACATATCACAGTGTGTACATATCACAGTGTGTATATATCACAGTGTGTATATATCACAGTGTGTACATATCACAGTGTGTACATATCACAGTGTGTACATATCACAGTGTGTACATATCACAGTGTGTACATATCACAGTGTGTACATATCACAGTGTGTACATATCACAGTGTGTACATATCACAGTGTGTATATATCACAGTGTGTACATATCACAGTGTGTACATATCACAGTGTGTACATATCACAGTGTGTACATATCACAGTGTGTACATATCACAGTGTGTACATATCACAGTGTGTACATATCACAGTGTGTACATATCACAGTGTGTACATATCACAGTGTGTACATATCACAGTGTGTATATATCACAGTGTGTACATATCACAGTGTGTACATATCACAGTGTGTACATATCACAGTGTGTACATATCACAGTGTGTACATATCACAGTGTGTATATATCACAGTGTGTACATATCACAGTGTGTACATATCACAGTGTGTACATATCACAGTGTGTACATATCACAGTGTGTATATATTACAGTGTGTATATATCACAGTGTGTACATATCACAGTGTGTATATATTACAGTGTGTATATATCACAGTGTGTACATATCACAGTGTGTACATATCACAGTGTGTACATATCACAGTGTGTACATATCACAGTGTGTACATATCACAGTGTGTACATATCACAGTGTGTATATATTACAGTGTGTATATATCACAGTGTGTACATATCACAGTGTGTACATATCACAGTGTGTACATATCACAGTGTGTACATATCACAGTGTGTACATATCACAGTGTGTACATATCACAGTGTGTATATATTACAGTGTGTATATATCACAGTGTGTACATATCACAGTGTGTACATATCACAGTGTGTATATATTACAGTGTGTATATATCACAGTGTGTACATATCACAGTGTGTACATATCACAGTGTGTACATATCACAGTGTGTACATATCACAGTGTGTACATATCACAGTGTGTATATATTACAGTGTGTATATATCACAGTGTGTACATATCACAGTGTGTACATATCACAGTGTGTACATATCACAGTGTGTACATATCACAGTGTGTACATATCACAGTGTGTACATATCACAGTGTGTATATATTACAGTGTGTATATATCACAGTGTGTACATATCACAGTGTGTACATATCACAGTGTGTACATATCACAGTGTGTACATATCACAGTGTGTATATATTACAGTGTGTATATATCACAGTGTGTATATATCACAGTGTGTATATATCACAGTGTGTACATATCACAGTGTGTACATATCACAGTGTGTATATATTACAGTGTGTACATATCACAGTGTGTACATATCACAGTGTGTATATATCACAGTGTGTATATATCACAGTGTGTACATATCACAGTGTGTACATATCACAGTGTGTACATATCACAGTGTGTACATATCACAGTGTGTACATATCACAGTGTGTATATATCACAGTGTGTACATATCACAGTGTGTACATATCACAGTGTGTACATATCACAGTGTGTATATATTACAGTGTGAACATATCACAGTGAATCACATAATCACTGCAATATGTACACACTGTGATATGTACACACAGTGATATGTATGCACTGTGATATGTACACACTGTGATATGTACACACTGTGATATGTACACACTGTGACATGTACACACTGTGATATATACACACTGTGACACGTACACACTGTGATATGTACAAAGATGTGTGGATCAGATTGATTGGCCATGCTAAAGATTGCCTCTTAGAGTCCTGAGATGCGTAGGTTAGAGGGATTAGCGGGTAAATATGTCGGCAGGAGGCTATTTGGCCCATCGAGTCTGCACCAACCGCAATCCCACCCAGGTCCTATCCCCCATATCCCGACATATTTACCCGCTAATCCCTCTAACCTACGCATCTCAGGACTCTAAGAGGCAATCTTTAGCATGGCCAATCAATCTGATCCACACATTTTTGTACATATCACTGTGTGTACATATCACAGTGTGTACAGATCACAGTGTGTACATGTCACAGTGTGTACATATCACTGTGTGTACATATCACAGTGTGTATATATCACAGTGTGTACATATCACAGTGTGTATATATCACAGTGTGTACATATCACAGTGTGTATATATCACAGTGTGTACAGATCACAGTGTGTATATATCACAGTGTGTACATATCACAGTGTGTACATATCACTGTGTGTACATATCACAGTGTGTATATATCACAGTGTGTACAGATCACAGTGTGTATATATCACAGTGTGTACAGATCACAGTGTGTATATATCACTGTGTGTACATATCACAGTGTGTATATATCACAGTGTGTACAGATCACAGTGTGTATATATCACTGTGTGTACATATCACAGTGTGTATATATCACAGTGTGTATATATCACAGTGTGTACAGATCACAGTGTGTATATATCACAGTGTGTACACATCACAGAGTATACGTATCACAGTGTGTACATATCATGGTGTGTATATATCACAGTGTGTGTATATCACAGTGTGTACATATCACAGTGTGTACATATCACAGTGTGTACATATCACAGTGTGTACATATCACAGTGTGTACATATCACAGTGTGTACATATCACTGTGTGTACATATCACAGTGTGTGCATATCAGTGTGTACATATCACAGTGTGTACATATCACAGTGTGTACATATCACAGTGTGTACATATCACAGTGTGTACATATCACAGTGTGTATATATCACAGTGTGTACATATCACAGTGTGTACATATCACAGTGTGTACATATCACAGTGTGTACATATCACAGTGTGTACATATCACAGTGTGTACATATCACAGTGTGTACATATCACAGTGTGTATATATCACAGTGTGTACATATCACAGTGTGTACATATCACAGTGTGTATATATCACAGTGTGTATATATCACAGTGTGTACATATCACAGTGTGTACATATCACAGTGTGTACATATCACAGTGTGTACATATCACAGTGTGTACATATCACAGTGTGTACATATCACAGTGTGTACATATCACAGTGTGTACATATCACAGTGTGTATATATCACAGTGTGTACATATCACAGTGTGTACATATCACAGTGTGTACATATCACAGTGTGTACATATCACAGTGTGTACATATCACAGTGTGTACATATCACAGTGTGTACATATCACAGTGTGTACATATCACAGTGTGTACATATCACAGTGTGTACATATCACAGTGTGTATATATCACAGTGTGTACATATCACAGTGTGTACATATCACAGTGTGTACATATCACAGTGTGTACATATCACAGTGTGTACATATCACAGTGTGTATATATCACAGTGTGTACATATCACAGTGTGTACATATCACAGTGTGTACATATCACAGTGTGTACATATCACAGTGTGTATATATTACAGTGTGTATATATCACAGTGTGTACATATCACAGTGTGTATATATTACAGTGTGTATATATCACAGTGTGTACATATCACAGTGTGTACATATCACAGTGTGTACATATCACAGTGTGTACATATCACAGTGTGTACATATCACAGTGTGTACATATCACAGTGTGTATATATTACAGTGTGTATATATCACAGTGTGTACATATCACAGTGTGTACATATCACAGTGTGTACATATCACAGTGTGTACATATCACAGTGTGTACATATCACAGTGTGTACATATCACAGTGTGTATATATTACAGTGTGTATATATCACAGTGTGTACATATCACAGTGTGTACATATCACAGTGTGTATATATTACAGTGTGTATATATCACAGTGTGTACATATCACAGTGTGTACATATCACAGTGTGTACATATCACAGTGTGTACATATCACAGTGTGTACATATCACAGTGTGTATATATTACAGTGTGTATATATCACAGTGTGTACATATCACAGTGTGTACATATCACAGTGTGTACATATCACAGTGTGTACATATCACAGTGTGTACATATCACAGTGTGTACATATCACAGTGTGTATATATTACAGTGTGTATATATCACAGTGTGTACATATCACAGTGTGTACATATCACAGTGTGTACATATCACAGTGTGTACATATCACAGTGTGTATATATTACAGTGTGTATATATCACAGTGTGTATATATCACAGTGTGTATATATCACAGTGTGTACATATCACAGTGTGTACATATCACAGTGTGTATATATTACAGTGTGTACATATCACAGTGTGTACATATCACAGTGTGTATATATCACAGTGTGTATATATCACAGTGTGTACATATCACAGTGTGTACATATCACAGTGTGTACATATCACAGTGTGTACATATCACAGTGTGTACATATCACAGTGTGTATATATCACAGTGTGTACATATCACAGTGTGTACATATCACAGTGTGTACATATCACAGTGTGTATATATTACAGTGTGAACATATCACAGTGAATCACATAATCACTGCAATATGTACACACTGTGATATGTACACACAGTGATATGTATGCACTGTGATATGTACACACTGTGATATGTACACACTGTGATATGTACACACTGTGACATGTACACACTGTGATATATACACACTGTGACACGTACACACTGTGATATGTACAAAGATGTGTGGATCAGATTGATTGGCCATGCTAAAGATTGCCTCTTAGAGTCCTGAGATGCGTAGGTTAGAGGGATTAGCGGGTAAATATGTCGGCAGGAGGCTATTTGGCCCATCGAGTCTGCACCAACCGCAATCCCACCCAGGTCCTATCCCCCATATCCCGACATATTTACCCGCTAATCCCTCTAACCTACGCATCTCAGGACTCTAAGAGGCAATCTTTAGCATGGCCAATCAATCTGATCCACACATTTTTGTACATATCACTGTGTGTACATATCACAGTGTGTACAGATCACAGTGTGTACATGTCACAGTGTGTACATATCACTGTGTGTACATATCACAGTGTGTATATATCACAGTGTGTACATATCACAGTGTGTATATATCACAGTGTGTACATATCACAGTGTGTATATATCACAGTGTGTACAGATCACAGTGTGTATATATCACAGTGTGTACATATCACAGTGTGTACATATCACTGTGTGTACATATCACAGTGTGTATATATCACAGTGTGTACAGATCACAGTGTGTATATATCACAGTGTGTACAGATCACAGTGTGTATATATCACTGTGTGTACATATCACAGTGTGTATATATCACAGTGTGTACAGATCACAGTGTGTATATATCACTGTGTGTACATATCACAGTGTGTATATATCACAGTGTGTATATATCACAGTGTGTACAGATCACAGTGTGTACACATCACAGTGTGTACATATCACAGTGTGTATACATCATAGTGTGTACATATCACAGTGTGTATATATCACAGTGTGTATATATCACAGTGTGTACAGATCACAGTGTGTACACATCACTGTGTGTACATATCACAGTGTTTACGTATCACAGTGTGTATATATCACAGTGTGTACATATCACAGTGTGTACAGATCACAGTGTGTATATATCACAGTGTGTACAGATCACAGTGTGTATATATCACAGTGTGTATACATCACAGTGTGTACATATCACAGTGTGTATACATCATAGTGTGTACATATCACAGTGTTTACGTATCACAGTGTGTATATATCACAGTGTGTATATATCACAGTGTGTATACAATGTATTTACCATAGTGCAGATCACAATTTATACCATCAACAGATCAAAGTTTATACATTGCATTTATCACAATCTGCACATTCTGCACAATGTGTGTGTCTGTGTGTGTATCTGTGGGTCAGTGTGTGTGTCTGTGTCAATGTGTGTGTCAGAGTGTATATCAGTTTGCATGTGTATATATCTGTGTGTGTCAGTGTGTGTGTCTGTGTATTCGTGTGTGTCTCTGTGTATGTCAGTGTATGTGTGTCAGAGTGTGTATCAGTTTGCATGTGTGTCAGTTTCCAAGTGTCTGTGTTTCAGTGTCCCCCCCGCCCCCACCCACACCCCACCCCACCTACACCCCCACCCTGCCCCCACCCTGCCCTCACCCTGCCCCCACCCTGCCCCCACCCTGCCCCCACCCCAGCTGTTCTGTTCCCACCTGGTGTCTATTCAGTCAGGATTTAGTCAGAGTGATGGCTTGTTTATCCCCTCAATCCGAGGGTTGGGGTGGTTGGGGATTGCGGCCTTGTCTGGGGCTCAGACCACACAGCTGGAGACCAGCACCACGCTCCCCCCCCGCCCACCCCCTCCCACCCCCCGCCAGCCCCCCGCAGACCCAGCAATAAGCTGAAGTTGCCAGCCACCAAAGTTCAGCTCCAGCAACATGTGTTCAGATGAACAAAGGCATGACGCAATGCCAGGAGCTTGTCTCATCACAGAGACATCTTGGCCCCGGACGATGGAACTATTTTTATACTTTGGAAACGTTATTGCAGTTTGTGAAAAGACAGGGTCCAACATCAATGCAGCAAATAAACAGGACAGATGTTGTTTACACACAGAGAGGCGAACTGGAGCAAATTCAGTTGCTGATTCTCAGTTACTTCAGAGATGTGTTTGCAAAAAGGAAATACATTTCCAAAACACCTTTGACCAGTTGGGGACGATGATTTCACCTGAAGTGTGGCCACTTTTGTGAAGTAGAGAATGTGACAGTCAGGATACACACAGCAAGATCCCACACATAACAATAACCACCTGCTCGATTCCTTGGTGATGTTGACAAATGAATAAACATTGGCCCCAGGACACTGAGAAAAACTCCCTTTCCCAGATTCCCCTCAATGCCCTGGGAATTTTACATTCCAGCTCACACCGTCAGGGCAACGTCCAATCCAAAAGATGGCATCTTCAATAGTGCAGCACTCCCTCAGTACTGACCCTCTGACAGTGCGGCACTCCCTCAGTACTGACCCTCTGACAGTGCGGCACTCCCTCAGTACTGACCCTCTGACAGTGCGGCACTCCCTCAGTACTGACCCTCTGACAGTGCGGCACTCCCTCAGTACTGACCCTTTGACAGTGCGGCACTCCCTCAGTGCTGGCCCTCTGACAGTGCGGCACCCCCTCAGTACTGACCCTCTGACAGTGCGGACTCCCTCAGTACAGACCCTCTGACAGTGCGGCACTCCCTCAGTACTGACCCTCTGACAGTGCGGCACTCCCTCAGTACTGACCCTCTGACAGTGCGGCACTCCCTCAGTACTGACCCTCTGACAGTGCGGCACTCTCTCAGCACTGACCCTCTGACAGTGCGGCATTCCCTCGGTACTGACCCTCTGACAGTGCGGCACTCCCTCAGCACTGACCCTCTGACAATGCGGCACTCTCTCAGGACTGACCCTCTGACAGTGCGGCACTCCCTCAGTACTGACCCTCTGACAGTGCGGCACTCCCTCAGTACTGACCCTCTGACAGTGCGGCACTCCCTCAGTATTGACCCTCTGACAGTGCGGCACTCCCTCAGTACTGACCCTCTGACAGTGCAGCACTCCCTCAGTACTGACCCTCTGACAGTGCGGCACTCCCTCAGTACTGACCCTCTGACAGTGCGGCACTCCCTCAGTACTGACCCTCTGACAGTGCGGCACTCCCTCAGTACTGACCCTCTGACAGTGCGGCACTCCCTCAGTACTGACCCTGTGACAGTGTGGCACTCCCTCAGTGCTGACCCTCTGACAGTGCGGCACTCCCTCAGTACTGACCCTCTAACAGTGCGGCACTCCCTCAGTAATGGCCCTCTGATAGGGCGGCACTCCCTCAGTACTGACCCTCTGACAGTGCGGCACTCCCTCAGTACTGACGCTCTGACAGTGTGGCACTCCCTCAGTACTGACCCTCTCACAGTGCGGCACTCCCTCAGTACTGACCCTCTGACAGTGCGGCACTCCCTCAGCACTGACCCTCTGACAGTGCGGCACTCTCTCAGTACTGACCTTCAGACAGTGCGGCACTCCCTCAGTACTGACCCTCTTACAGTGTGGCACTCCCTCAGTACTGACCCTCTGACAGTGCGGCACTCTCTCAGTACTGACCCTATGACAGTGCGCCACTCACTCAGTATTTACCCTCTGACAGTGCAGCACTCCCTCAGCACTGACCCTCTGACAGTGCGGCACTCCCTCAGTACTGACCCTCTGACAGTGCGGCACTCCCTCAGTACTGACCCTCTGACAGTGCGGCACTCTCTCAGTACTGACCCTCTGACAGTGCGGCACTCCCTCAGTACTGACCCTCTGACAGTGCGGCACTCTCTCAGTACTGACCCTCTGACAGTGTGGCACTCCCTCAGTACTGACCCTCTGACAGAGCAGCACTCCCTCAGTACTGACCCTCTGACAGTGCGGCACTCTCTCAGTACTGACCCTCTGACAGTGCGGCACTCCCTCAGTACTGACCCTCTGACAGTGCGGCACTCACTCAGTACTGACCCTCTGACAGTGCGGCACTCACTCAGCACTGACCCTCTGACAGTGCGGCACTCCCTCAGTAATGGCCCTCTGATAGTGCGGCACTCCCTCAGTACTGGCCCTCTGACAGTGCGGCACTCCCTCAGTACTGACTCTCTGGCAGTGTGGCACTCCCTCAGTACTGACCCTCTAACAGTGCGGCACTCCCTCAGTCATGGCCCTCTGATAGTGCGGCACTCCCTCAGTACTGACCCTCTGACAGTGCGGCACTCCCTCAGTACTGACCCTCTGACAGTGTGGCACCCCCTCAGTACTGACCCTCTGACAGTGCGGCACTCCCTCAGTACTGACCCTCTGACAGTGCGGCACTCCCTCAGTACTGACCCTCTGAAAGTGAAGCACTCCCTAGGCACTGACCCTCTGACAGTGCGGCACTCTCTCAGTACTGACCCTCTGACAGTGCGGCACTCCCTCAGTACTGACCCTCTGACAGTGCGGCACTCTCTCAGTACTGACTCTCTGGCAGTGCGGCACTCCCTCAGTACTGACCCTCTTACAGTGCGGCACTCCCTCAGTACTGACCCTCTGACAGTGCGGCACTCTCTCAGTACTGACCCTCTGACAGTGCGCCACTCCCTCAGTATTTACCCTCTGACAGTGCAGCACTCCCTCAGCACTGACCCTCTGACAGTGCGGCACTCTCTCAGTACTGACCCTCTGACAGTGCGGCACTCCCTCAGTACTGACGCTCTGACAGTGTGGCACTCCCTCAGTACTGACCCTCTCACAGTGCGGCACTCCCTCAGTACTGACCCTCTGACAGTGCGGCACTCCCTCAGCACTGACCCTCTGACAGTGCGGCACTCTCTCAGTACTGACCTTCAGACAGTGCGGCACTCCCTCAGTACTGACCCTCTTACAGTGTGGCACTCCCTCAGTACTGACCCTCTGACAGTGCGGCACTCTCTCAGTACTGACCCTATGACAGTGCGCCACTCACTCAGTATTTACCCTCTGACAGTGCAGCACTCCCTCAGCACTGACCCTCTGACAGTGCGGCACTCCCTCAGTACTGACCCTCTGACAGTGCGGCACTCCCTCAGTACTGACCCTCTGACAGTGCGGCACTCTCTCAGTACTGACCCTCTGACAGTGCGGCACTCCCTCAGTACTGACCCTCTGACAGTGCGGCACTCTCTCAGTACTGACCCTCTGACAGTGTGGCACTCCCTCAGTACTGACCCTCTGACAGAGCAGCACTCCCTCAGTACTGACCCTCTGACAGTGCGGCACTCTCTCAGTACTGACCCTCTGACAGTGCGGCACTCCCTCAGTACTGACCCTCTGACAGTGCGGCACTCACTCAGTACTGACCCTCTGACAGTGCGGCACTCACTCAGCACTGACCCTCTGACAGTGCGGCACTCCCTCAGTAATGGCCCTCTGATAGTGCGGCACTCCCTCAGTACTGGCCCTCTGACAGTGCGGCACTCCCTCAGTACTGACTCTCTGGCAGTGTGGCACTCCCTCAGTACTGACCCTCTAACAGTGCGGCACTCCCTCAGTCATGGCCCTCTGATAGTGCGGCACTCCCTCAGTACTGACCCTCTGACAGTGCGGCACTCCCTCAGTACTGACCCTCTGACAGTGTGGCACCCCCTCAGTACTGACCCTCTGACAGTGCGGCACTCCCTCAGTACTGACCCTCTGACAGTGCGGCACTCCCTCAGTACTGACCCTCTGAAAGTGAAGCACTCCCTAGGCACTGACCCTCTGACAGTGCGGCACTCTCTCAGTACTGACCCTCTGACAGTGCGGCACTCCCTCAGTACTGACCCTCTGACAGTGCGGCACTCTCTCAGTACTGACTCTCTGGCAGTGCGGCACTCCCTCAGTACTGACCCTCTTACAGTGCGGCACTCCCTCAGTACTGACCCTCTGACAGTGCGGCACTCTCTCAGTACTGACCCTCTGACAGTGCGCCACTCCCTCAGTATTTACCCTCTGACAGTGCAGCACTCCCTCAGCACTGACCCTCTGACAGTGCGGCACTCTCTCAGTACTGACCCTCTGACAGTGCGGCACTCCCTCAGTACTGACCATCTGACAGTGCGGCAAACTCTCAGTACTGATCCTCTGACAGTGCGGCACTCCCTCAGTACTGACCCTCTGACAGTGCGGCACTCTCTCAGTACTGACCCTCTGACAGTGTGGCACTCCCTCAGTACTGACCCTCTGACAGTGCGGCACTCCCTCAGTACTGACCCTCTGACAGTGCGGCACTCCCTCAGTACTGACCCTCTGACAGTGCGGCACTCACTCAGTACTGACCCTCTGACAGTGCGGCACTCACTCAGCACTGACCCTCTGACAGTGCGGCACTCCCTCAGTAATGGCCCTCTGATAGTGCGGCACTCCCTCAGTACTGGCCCTCTGACAGTGCGGCACTCCCTCAGTACTGACTCTCTGGCAGTGTGGCACTCCCTCAGTACTGACCCTCTAACAGTGCGGCACTCCCTCAGTCATGGCCCTTGATAGTGCGGCACTCCCTCAGTACTGACCCTCCGACAGTGCGGCACTCCCTCAGTACTGACCCTCTGACAGTGTGGCACCCCCTCAGTACTGACCCTCTGACAGTGCGGCACTCCCTCAGTACTGACCCTCTGACAGTGCGGCACTCCCTCAGTACTGACCCTCTGAAAGTGAAGCACTCCCTAGGCACTGACCCTCTGACAGTGCGGCACTCTCTCAGTACTGACCCTCTGACAGTGCGGCACTCCCTCAGTACTGACCCTCTGACAGTGCGGCACTCTCTCAGTACTGACTCTCTGACAGTGCGGCACTCCCTCAGTACTGACCCTCTTACAGTGCGGCACTCCCTCAGTACTGACCCTCTGACAGTGCGGCACTCTCTCAGTACTGACCCTCTGACAGTGCGCCACTCCCTCAGTACTGACGCTCTGACAGTGCGGCACTCCCTCAGTACTGACCCTCTGACAGTGCGGCACTCCCTCAGTACTGACCCTCTGACAGTGCGGCACTCTCTCAGTACTGACCCTCTGACAGTGCGGCACTCTCTCAGTACTGACCCTCTGACAGTGCGGCACTCCCTCAGTACTGACCCTCTGACAGAGCAGCACTCCCTCAGTACTGACCCTCTGACAGTGCGGCACTCTCTCAGTACTGACCCTCAGACAGTGTGGCACACCCTCAGTACCGACCCTCTGGCAATGTGGCACTCCCTCCGTACTGACCCTCTGACAGTGCGGCACTCCCTCAGTACTGACCCTCTGACAGTGCGGAACTCCCTCAGCACTGACCCTCTGACAGTGCGGCACTCCCTCAGTACTGACCCTCTGACAGTGCGGCACTCCCTCAGCACTGACCCTCTGACAGTGCGGCACTCTCTCAGTACTGACCGTCAGACAGTGCGGCACTGCCTCAGTATTGACCCTCTGACAGTGCGGCACTCCCTCAGCACTGACCCTCTGACAGTGCAGCACTCTCTCAGTACTGACCCTATGACAGTGCGGCACTCCCTCAGTACTGACCCTCTGACAGTGCAGCACTCCCTCAGTACTGACCCTCTGACCGTGCGGCACTCCCTCAGTACTGACCCTCTGACAGAGCGGCACTCCCTCAATACTGACCCTCTGACAGTGCAGCACTCCCTCAGCACTGACCCTCTGACAGTGCGGCACTCTCTCAGTCCTGACCCTCTGACAGTGCGGCATTCCCTCAGTACTGACCCTCTGACAGTGCGGCACTCTCTCAGTACTGACCCTCTGACAGTGCGGCACTCCCTCAGTGCTGACCCTCTGACAGTGCGGCACTCACTCAGTACTGACCCTCTGACAGTGCGGCACTCTCTCAGTACTGACCCTCTGACAGTGTGGCACTCCCTCAGTACTGACCCTCTGACAGAGCAGCACTCCCTCAGTACTGACCCTCTGACAGTGCGGCACTCCCTCAGCACTGACCCTCTGACAGTGCGGCGCTCCCTCAGTACTGACCCTCTGGCAATGTGGCACTCCCTCAGTACTGACCCTCTGACAGTGCGGCACTCACTCAGCACTGACCCTCTGACAGTGCGGCACTCCCTCAGTAATGGCCCTCTGATAGTGCGGCACTCCCTCAGTACTGACCCTCTGACAGTGCGGCACTCCCTCAGTACTGACCCTCTGGCAGTGTGGCACTCCCTCAGTACTGACCCTCTAACAGTGCGGCACTCCATCAGTCATGGCCCTCTGATAGTGCGGCACTCCCTCAGTAATGGCCCTCTGATAGTGCGGCACTCCCTCAGTACTGACCCTCTGACAGTGCGGCACTCCCTCAGTACTGGCCCTCTGACAGTGCGGCACTCCCTCAGTACTGACCCTCTGACAGTGCGGCACTCCCTCAGTACTGACCCTCTGACAGTGCGGCACTCCCTCAGTACTGACCCTCTGACAGTGCGGCACTCCATCAGTACTGACCCTCTGACAGTGCGGCACTCCATCAGTCATGGCCCTCTGATAGTGCGGCACTCCCTCAGTACTGACCCTCTGACAGTGCGGCACTCCCTCAGTACTGGCCCTCTGACAGTGCGGCACTCCCTCAGTGCTGACCCTCTGACAGTGCGGCACTCCCTCAGTACTGGCCCTCTGACAGTGCGGCGCTCCCTCAGTACTGACCCTCTGACAGTGCGGCACTCCCTCAGTACTGACCCTCTAACAGTGCGGCACTCCCTCAGTAATGGCCCTCTGATAGTGCGGCACTCCCTCAGTACTGACCCTCTGATAGTGTGGCACTCCCTCAGTACTGACCCTCTGACAGTGCGGCACTCCCTCAGCACTGACCCTCTGACAGTGTGGCACTCCCTCAGTACTGACCCTCTGACAGTGCGGCACTCCCTCAGTACTGACCCTCTGACAGTGCGGCACTCCCTCAGTACTGGCCCTCTGACAGTGCGGCACTCCCTCAGTGCTGACCCTCTGACAGTGCGGCACTCCCTCAGTACTGGCCCTCTGACAGTGCGGCGCTCCCTCAGTACTGACCCTCTGACAGTGCGGCACTCCCTCAGTACTGACCCTCTAACAGTGCGGCACTCCCTCAGTAATGGCCCTCTGATAGTGCGGCACTCCCTCAGTACTGACCCTCTGATAGTGTGGCACTCCCTCAGTGCTGACCCTCTGACAGTGTGGCACTCCCTCAGCACTGACCCTCTAACAGTGCGGCACTCCCTCAGTCATGGCCCTCTGATAGTGCGGCACTCCCTCAGTACTGACCCTCTGACAGTGCGGCACTCCCTCAGTACTGACCCTCTGACAGTGTGGCACCCCCTCAGTACTGACCCTCTGACAGTGCGGCACTCCCTCAGTACTGACCCTCTGACAGTGCGGCACTCCCTCAGTACTGACCCTCTGAAAGTGAAGCACTCCCTAGGCACTGACCCTCTGACAGTGCGGCACTCTCTCAGTACTGACCCTCTGACAGTGCGGCACTCCCTCAGTACTGACCCTCTGACAGTGCGGCACTCTCTCAGTACTGACTCTCTGGCAGTGCGGCACTCCCTCAGTACTGACCCTCTTACAGTGCGGCACTCCCTCAGTACTGACCCTCTGACAGTGCGGCACTCTCTCAGTACTGACCCTCTGACAGTGCGCCACTCCCTCAGTATTTACCCTCTGACAGTGCAGCACTCCCTCAGCACTGACCCTCTGACAGTGCGGCACTCTCTCAGTACTGACCCTCTGACAGTGCGGCACTCCCTCAGTACTGACCATCTGACAGTGCGGCAAACTCTCAGTACTGATCCTCTGACAGTGCGGCACTCCCTCAGTACTGACCCTCTGACAGTGCGGCACTCTCTCAGTACTGACCCTCTGACAGTGTGGCACTCCCTCAGTACTGACCCTCTGACAGTGCGGCACTCCCTCAGTACTGACCCTCTGACAGTGCGGCACTCCCTCAGTACTGACCCTCTGACAGTGCGGCACTCACTCAGTACTGACCCTCTGACAGTGCGGCACTCACTCAGCACTGACCCTCTGACAGTGCGGCACTCCCTCAGTAATGGCCCTCTGATAGTGCGGCACTCCCTCAGTACTGGCCCTCTGACAGTGCGGCACTCCCTCAGTACTGACTCTCTGGCAGTGTGGCACTCCCTCAGTACTGACCCTCTAACAGTGCGGCACTCCCTCAGTCATGGCCCTTGATAGTGCGGCACTCCCTCAGTACTGACCCTCCGACAGTGCGGCACTCCCTCAGTACTGACCCTCTGACAGTGTGGCACCCCCTCAGTACTGACCCTCTGACAGTGCGGCACTCCCTCAGTACTGACCCTCTGACAGTGCGGCACTCCCTCAGTACTGACCCTCTGAAAGTGAAGCACTCCCTAGGCACTGACCCTCTGACAGTGCGGCACTCTCTCAGTACTGACCCTCTGACAGTGCGGCACTCCCTCAGTACTGACCCTCTGACAGTGCGGCACTCTCTCAGTACTGACTCTCTGACAGTGCGGCACTCCCTCAGTACTGACCCTCTTACAGTGCGGCACTCCCTCAGTACTGACCCTCTGACAGTGCGGCACTCTCTCAGTACTGACCCTCTGACAGTGCGCCACTCCCTCAGTACTGACGCTCTGACAGTGCGGCACTCCCTCAGTACTGACCCTCTGACAGTGCGGCACTCCCTCAGTACTGACCCTCTGACAGTGCGGCACTCTCTCAGTACTGACCCTCTGACAGTGCGGCACTCTCTCAGTACTGACCCTCTGACAGTGCGGCACTCCCTCAGTACTGACCCTCTGACAGAGCAGCACTCCCTCAGTACTGACCCTCTGACAGTGCGGCACTCTCTCAGTACTGACCCTCAGACAGTGTGGCACACCCTCAGTACCGACCCTCTGGCAATGTGGCACTCCCTCCGTACTGACCCTCTGACAGTGCGGCACTCCCTCAGTACTGACCCTCTGACAGTGCGGAACTCCCTCAGCACTGACCCTCTGACAGTGCGGCACTCCCTCAGTACTGACCCTCTGACAGTGCGGCACTCCCTCAGCACTGACCCTCTGACAGTGCGGCACTCTCTCAGTACTGACCGTCAGACAGTGCGGCACTGCCTCAGTATTGACCCTCTGACAGTGCGGCACTCCCTCAGCACTGACCCTCTGACAGTGCAGCACTCTCTCAGTACTGACCCTATGACAGTGCGGCACTCCCTCAGTACTGACCCTCTGACAGTGCAGCACTCCCTCAGTACTGACCCTCTGACCGTGCGGCACTCCCTCAGTACTGACCCTCTGACAGAGCGGCACTCCCTCAATACTGACCCTCTGACAGTGCAGCACTCCCTCAGCACTGACCCTCTGACAGTGCGGCACTCTCTCAGTCCTGACCCTCTGACAGTGCGGCATTCCCTCAGTACTGACCCTCTGACAGTGCGGCACTCTCTCAGTACTGACCCTCTGACAGTGCGGCACTCCCTCAGTGCTGACCCTCTGACAGTGCGGCACTCACTCAGTACTGACCCTCTGACAGTGCGGCACTCTCTCAGTACTGACCCTCTGACAGTGTGGCACTCCCTCAGTACTGACCCTCTGACAGAGCAGCACTCCCTCAGTACTGACCCTCTGACAGTGCGGCACTCCCTCAGCACTGACCCTCTGACAGTGCGGCGCTCCCTCAGTACTGACCCTCTGGCAATGTGGCACTCCCTCAGTACTGACCCTCTGACAGTGCGGCACTCACTCAGCACTGACCCTCTGACAGTGCGGCACTCCCTCAGTAATGGCCCTCTGATAGTGCGGCACTCCCTCAGTACTGACCCTCTGACAGTGCGGCACTCCCTCAGTACTGACCCTCTGGCAGTGTGGCACTCCCTCAGTACTGACCCTCTAACAGTGCGGCACTCCATCAGTCATGGCCCTCTGATAGTGCGGCACTCCCTCAGTAATGGCCCTCTGATAGTGCGGCACTCCCTCAGTACTGACCCTCTGACAGTGCGGCACTCCCTCAGTACTGGCCCTCTGACAGTGCGGCACTCCCTCAGTACTGACCCTCTGACAGTGCGGCACTCCCTCAGTACTGACCCTCTGACAGTGCGGCACTCCCTCAGTACTGACCCTCTGACAGTGCGGCACTCCATCAGTACTGACCCTCTGACAGTGCGGCACTCCATCAGTCATGGCCCTCTGATAGTGCGGCACTCCCTCAGTACTGACCCTCTGACAGTGCGGCACTCCCTCAGTACTGGCCCTCTGACAGTGCGGCACTCCCTCAGTGCTGACCCTCTGACAGTGCGGCACTCCCTCAGTACTGGCCCTCTGACAGTGCGGCGCTCCCTCAGTACTGACCCTCTGACAGTGCGGCACTCCCTCAGTACTGACCCTCTAACAGTGCGGCACTCCCTCAGTAATGGCCCTCTGATAGTGCGGCACTCCCTCAGTACTGACCCTCTGATAGTGTGGCACTCCCTCAGTACTGACCCTCTGACAGTGCGGCACTCCCTCAGCACTGACCCTCTGACAGTGTGGCACTCCCTCAGTACTGACCCTCTGACAGTGCGGCACTCCCTCAGTACTGACCCTCTGACAGTGCGGCACTCCCTCAGTACTGGCCCTCTGACAGTGCGGCACTCCCTCAGTGCTGACCCTCTGACAGTGCGGCACTCCCTCAGTACTGGCCCTCTGACAGTGCGGCGCTCCCTCAGTACTGACCCTCTGACAGTGCGGCACTCCCTCAGTACTGACCCTCTAACAGTGCGGCACTCCCTCAGTAATGGCCCTCTGATAGTGCGGCACTCCCTCAGTACTGACCCTCTGATAGTGTGGCACTCCCTCAGTGCTGACCCTCTGACAGTGTGGCACTCCCTCAGCACTGACCCTCTGACAGTGCGGCACTCCCTCAGTACTGACCCTCTGACAGTGCGGCACTCCCTCAGTAATGGCCCTCTAATAGTGCGGCACTCCCTCAGTACTGACCCTCTGACAGAGCGGCACTCCCTCAGTACTGACCCTCTGACAGTGCGGCACTCCCTCAGTAATGGCCCTCTGATAGTGCGGCACTCCCTCAGTACTGACCCTCTGACAGTGCGGCACTCCCTCAGTAATGGCCCTCTGATAGTGTGGCACTCCCTCAGTACCGACCCTCTGGCAATGTGGCACTCCCTCAGTACCGACCCTCTGGCAATGTGGCACTCCCTCAGTACTGAGCCTCTGACAGTGCGGCACTCCCTCAGTACTGACCCTCTGACAGTGCGGCAGTCCCTCAGTACTGACCCTCTGACAGTGCAACGCTCCCTCAGCACTGACCCTCTGACAGTGCGGCACTCCCTCAGTACTGACCCTCTGACAGTGCAGCACTCCCTCAGTACTGACCCTCTGACAGTGCGGAACTCCCTCAGCACTGACCCTCTGACAGTGCGGCACTCCCTCAGTACTGACCCTCTGACAGTGCGGCACTCCCTCAGTACTGACCCTCTGACAGTGCGGCACTCCCTCAGTACTGACCCTCTGTCAGTGCAACGCTCCCTCACCACTGACCCTCTGACAGTGCGTCAATCCCTCAGTACTGACCCTCTGACAGTGCGGCACTCCCTCAGCACTGACCCTCTGGCAGTGCGGCACCCCCTCAGTGCTGTCCATGGGGAGCTCTTCTCTACCCATTATTAACTTCTTCATTGTCTTCATGTCCAATCCAAATTGGTGGCACAGTGATTAGCGCTGCTGCCTCAAAGCGCCAGGTTCCCCGGTTCGATTCCCGGCTTGAGTCACTTTCTGTGTGCCGTCTGCATGTTCTTCCCGTGTCTGCGTGGGTTTCCTACAGCAGTCTGAAAGACGTGCTGGTTCGGGTGCATTGACCCAAACAGGCGCTGGACTGTGGCGACGAGGGGATTTTCACAGTAATTTCATTGCAGTGTTAATGTCAGCCTTACTTGTGACTAATAAATAAACTGTAAAAAAACTTTGATTGGATCTTGTTTATTTCACACTCTGGGCACGAGTTGAGCTGGGTTCAGGGTGAATGTTACTGGAGGACGGTTTTCTGCTGCAGAAAGTTTAAACTCTTCCCAGATGTTGCTGAGAGCAGACGGTATTGATTAGCTCCAAATTCCTGGCCTCACTGGGTGAATAGTGGATGAATTATACCGTCGCTGCTTCCAGACTCCACGTCACATCTCCCTGTGATATATACCTCTCTACATGAGAAACATTTGAACATGTGTTACACAGACAGTGGATCAATCAGGGTCAATGCTCGGCCAATCATTGCCTCCTGTCTGTGTCGGAATTTGTGAATGGCATTTTCGCTCAACACCAAAGCCTCAACAAGCTCCTTCGAACCAGAGAGAGAGGGTCTCGCCAGAGAGAGAGAGGGTCTCGCCAGAGAGAGAGAGGGTCTCGCCAGAGAGAGAGAGGCTCTCGCCAGAGAGAGAGGGTCTCGCCAAAGAGAGAGAGGGTCTCGCCAGAGAGAGAGAGGGTCTCGCCAGAGAGAGAGAGGGTCTCGCCAGAGAGAGAGAGGGTCTCGCCAGAGAGAGAGGGGGTCTCGCCAGAGAGAGAGGGTCTCGCCAGAGAGAGAGAGGGTCTCGCCAGAGAGAGAGGGTCTCGCCAGAGAGAGAGAGGGTCTCGCCAGAGAGAGAGGGTCTCGCCAAAGAGAGAGAGGGTCTCGCCAGAGAGAGAGAGGGTCTCGCCAGAGAGAGAGAGGGTCTCGCCAGAGAGAGAGAGGGTCTCGCCAGAGAGAGAGAGGGTCTCGCCAGAGAGAGAGAGGGTCTCGCCAGAGAGAGAGAGGGTCTCGCCAGAGAGAGAGGGTCTTGCCAGAGAGAGAGGGTCTCACCAAAAAGGGAGGGTCTCATCACAGAGAGAGGGTCTCACCAGAGAGAGAGGGTCTCGCCAAAGAGAGAGAGGGTCTCACCAAAGAGAGAGAGGGTCTCACCAGAAAGGGAGGGTCTCGCCAGAGAGAGGGTCTCACCAGAGAGAGAGAGGGTCTCACCAGAGAGAGAGAGAGGGTCTCACCAGAGAGAGAGAGGGTCTCACCAGAGAGAGAGAGGGTCTCACCAGAGAGAGAGAGGGTCTCACCAGAGAGAGAGGGTCTCACCAGAGAGAGAGAGGGTCTCACCAGAGAGAGGGTCTCACCAGAGAGAGAGGGTCTCACCAGAGAGAGAGGGTCTCACCAGAGAGAGAGAGAGTCTCACCAGAGAGAGAGAGAGGGTCTCACCAGAGAGAGAGAGGGTCTCACCAGAGAGAGAAAGAGTCTCACCAGAGAGAGAGAGAGGGTCTCACCAGAGAGAGAGAGGGTCTCACCAGAAAGGGAGGGTCTCGCCAGAAAGGGAGGGTCTCGCCAGAGAGAGGGTCTCACCAGAGAGAGAGAGGGTCTCACCAGAGAGAGAGAGAGGGTCTCACCAGAGAGAGAGAGGGTCTCACCAGAGAGAGAGAGGGTCTCACCAGAGAGAGAGAGGGTCTCACCAGAAAGGGAGGGTCTCGCCAGAAAGGGAGGGTCTCGCCAGAGAGAGGGTCTCACCAGAGAGAGAGAGGGTCTCACCAGAGAGAGAGAGGGTCTCACCAGAGAGAGAGAGTCTCACCAGAGAGAGAGAGGGTCTCACCAGAGAGAGAGAGGGTCTCACCAGAGAGAAAAGGTCTCACCAGAGAGAGAGAGAGTCTCACCAGAAAGGGAGGGTCTCGCCAGAAAGGGAGGGTCTCGCCAGAGAGAGGGTCTCACCAGAGAGAGAGAGGGTCTCACCAGAGAGAGAGAGGGTCTCACCAGAGAGAGAGAGTCTCACCAGAGAGAGAGAGGGCTCACCAGAGAGAGAGAGGGTCTCACCAGAGAGAAAAGGTCTCACCAGAGAGAGAGAGTCTCACCAGAGAGAGAGAGGGTCTCACCAGAGAGAGAGTCTCACCAGAGAGAGAGAGGGTCTCACCAGGGAGGGAGGGTCTCACCAGAGAGAGAGAGAGGGTCCCACCAGAGAGAGAGAGAGGGTCCCACCAGAGAGAGAGAGAGTCTCACCAGAGAGAGAGAGGGTCCCACCAGAGAGAGAGAGGGTCTCACCAGAGAGAGAGTCTCACCAGAGAGAGAGGGTTTCACCAGGGAGGGAGGGTCTCGCCAGAGAGAGGGTCTCACCAGAGAGAGAGAGAATCTCACTGATTCCTCATCATCCACCTTACCCATTGACTTTATTTGGATGCACAGTGGTTAGCACTGCTGCCTCACTGTGCCAGGGACCTGAGTTCAATTCCTGGCTTGGTCGGTACAGGCTTGATGGGCTGAATGGCCTCTTTCGGCACTGTAGGGATTCTATGATTCTATCTAAGTTATGTGGCCTCCCTCACACTCCAGTTGGGCAAACAGGAGGTTAGACTTTCTATTAACAAGGATATGTTTGCAGCGGGAGCGGTGGAGGGAGTGGTGATGATATTATTGAAGAAAGAGAGGATTAGTCTAGAGTAGGTGTGAATCGCAGAATAAAGGTCAGCATTGTCTGAAAGCAAAAACATGAGAACACGATACAATCTGACAGCAGGGGGAAATCAAAATAAGGACAGAGTGGAGTGGTCTGAGGTTGTTGAACTCATGATGTGGAGATGCCGGCGTTGGACTGGGGTAAACACAGTAAGAGTTTTAACAACACCAGGTTAAATAAACCTGTTGGACTTTAACCTGGTGTTGTTAAAACTCTTCCGTTGTTGAACTCAACATTGAGTCGAGTGGTAAAATATCTAATTGGACTCTGGATCTCAGCACTTTGGGCAGACACATGGTAGATGCAGAACAACGTGGTTAACTGTGAAGCTATTCCCTTAAACAGGCAGGAAGAATATGAATTAAACGGTGATGTATCGGGAAGTGTGGGTGTACAAAGGAAGCTGGGTGTCCTTGTAGACCAGACAATGAAAATGGGCAGGTGCAGCAAGCAGTTGGGAACGCAAATGGTTCGGGGGCCTTCATTGAAAGGGGATTTGAGTTGAGAAGTAGAGATATCTTACTGCAGTTAAACGGGGCCTTGGTGAGACCATATCTGGAGTGTTGTGTGCAGTTTTGGTCTGACTATCTAAAAAATGATATAGTTACCATAGAGAAGGTTCAGCAAGGGTCCCGAGGCTGATACCGGGGTTGCTGGGACTGTCCAATGAGGAGAGATTGGTTGGACTGGGCTTGTATTCACTGGAGTTTAGAAGGATGAGGGGGGATCAGATTGAAACGTATAAAATTCTAACCGGGCTGGACAGACAGGGTGAGGATGTTTCCCTGGTTGGAGAATCTAGAACCAGGGCAGGAGTGGGGGGAACCGTCTCGGGAAATGGGATTGGCCATTTAGAACTCAGATGAGGAAACCTTTCTTCACTCAAAGGCTAATGAACCCACGGAATTCTCGATCACAGGAGGCTGTGTGGGCCAAGTCACTAAATATATTCAAGAACTAGATTTTCTTGAGATTTTAATCGCATCAGAGAATATGGGGAGAAAGCAGGAATCTGGCATTGAGATCGAGGATTGGTCATGATCAGACTGAATGGAGGGCAGGCTCGCAGGGCCGAATGGCCTGCTCCTAATTTCTACGGTTCTGTTTTTATCACACACTGAACTCTGATCCAAGCACAGGCTGTTCAAACACCGGGCGCACACTCCTGCTGATAACACATTCTGCTACTTTGCTTCCAGACAACACTGACCTTTGTTAACCTTCCCTACCTTGGACCAACTTTTGATCCTTTGATACTATCATGGCCACTCACTTTGCCTTTGGTTCAATGGCATCTTTATGATTTATGTCTGAGCGCACGGACCCAAAAACAACATACACAAGGGACACATTTTTATTTGCAATCTGTTCATGAAAAGTTAAATTTTAACAAACAGAATTGAGTTGTTTTTTCCATTCTTCCTTCCAAAACCTCTTTTCCTCAGTTATTTAACTGATTAATCATTGACTGCCTTCTATAATATGGCTTCTAATTTTTCTTATATATTTATTCCCACTTGCTAGCCATACGTTTAACAGATGCCAGTTCACATAGTCTCGCGCTGACTCACAACTGGCTGCTCTACAACGTCTGAGCTCAACATCAAAGTACTTTAAACACCTTCTTCCTGTTCCATGTATATTAAATCCCCTAAACATCACCAGAAAAGCAACACATCAGATCAGAATTTCAATGTAATGAACTGGAAAATAAAGAAATTATTTTACATTTCTGTAAAAGAGACATTTTTGTGTCAAAGTTTTTCGTTTAGCACTCACCATGACAATTCTCACAAATACCAAATGTAAATCCAACAACAATTTATACTGTATGGGGAGAGAATGCTGATTGGTTGGCAAGTGGACTCTGACGGGTCGAGGCACTGCCATGGAGAATGCATCAGTTGATGGCGGCTGACAGTTAACTGCCGAACAGTGTTTGAAATTTAAACCGAGCAGCTTGATTCTGATCAGTCAAGGCATTGCTCAGAAGGCTGAACCAGCAAACGGCTGTCACTTATTTTGTTTAGCTGAAACAGCTGCATTGTGTGTACCTGTTCTTTCTGCCTGCAAAAAACTGGGTCCCCTGTATTAATATATTTAGCTTTCAGTACACACAAATGCGTCACACTGTGACCCTGACTGAGAATCTGAAATGGGTTGGCAGCGTAGTTCTTAGCACATTGAGGATTATTTAGTAAGTTATGCCCAATTGCAGAATCAAATCTAATGTTGAACACGGTGTTTTGTGTTTGGCAAGCACAGGCTGGTTGGATACAGTCTGTACTTTGCACAACTAACCAGCAATCTTTTCCCATACAGTACAAATTGTTGTTTCCTTTACATTTGATATTCTTGTGGAGTGTCCTGATGAGTACAAGATGAAAAGCTTCAACAAAAAAGTCCCTAGTAACTCACTTGAGTACCGTGCTAACAAACAGTTCTTTTGACTTTCGATTCACTCTGTCTCTTGGACTCTTGCTGTTGTTATTTATCTGCATCGTTTTGGGTCCACTGGAAGAGGGTGAACTTTGCAACTCACATTGCAACATCTCCCTCGTGCGGTGTTGGTGAACACATTCAGAAAGTCAGAGACTGAAAGAGAATATTGGAACGGAGGTGATTGGACTGTACCTGTAAACCGAGCGGGAGCTGGAATTCCCCACGAAAGGCAGTTTGCTGTGACAGCGAGTGGGAGCATCCGACAGTTCCATAGTTGAAGCCTGAATCGAGGAGTAAAGGGGGTTTTCTTTCTCTGTGTCCGGTAGCTGCACTCTGTATAAAGCTGTTGCGTACAGATTGGCATATGTGTTAACAGGAATACTCTCTAGAGTACTGTGTGCAATTTTGGTCCCCTTATTTGCGGAAGGATATATTGGCCTTGGAGGGAGTAGAGAGAAAGTTCACCAGGTTGATACCGGAGATGAGGGGGTTAGCTTATGAGGAGAGATTGAGCAGATTGGGCCTGTACGCATTGGAGTTTAGAAGGCTGAGGGGAGATCTTATAGAGACATATAAGATAATGAAGGGGCTGGACAGGGTAGAGGCAGAGAGATTCTTTCCACTTAGAAAGGAAACAAGTACTAGAGGACACAGCCTCAAAATAAGGGGGAATCAGTTTAGAACAGAGTTGAGGAGGAACTTCTTCTCTCAGAGGGTAGTGAATCTCTGGAATTCTCTGCCCATTGAAGCAGTGGAGGCTACCTCGTTAAATGTGTTTAAGTCACAGGTAAATAGATTTCTGATCAATAAGGGAATTAAGGGTTATGGGGAGCGGACGGGTAAGTGGAACTAAACCACTCTCAGATCAGCCATGATCTTGTTGAATGGCGGGGCAGGCTCGAGGGGCTAGATGGCCTACTCCTGCTCCTATTTCTTATGTTCTTATGTTCTCTGGATTATCAGGGCGATCACTTTCCAGAAATCAAGAACATATTGTTATCCGCATTGGATTACCGTGGGTGACAATAGGCCCAATTCAGAGATATCTATCAGTTATGGAACTGGCTAAGGAATAGGAAGCAGAGAGCTGTTCCTCACGGACACTCTATGCTGGATGGCCGGAGGGATCAGATTGGTGCCCACTGCACAGAGATTTGATCCCCATTCTGACTGGGTGGATTTGAGACCTGCCCATTGTCCCACCCATGGTGGGAATCGTGGCAGTCTGGGTCAGACCCGCCTGCAGGCAGAGAACTGAAGCCGTAATGACCCCCAGTTAACTAATGCCGCAGGTTACTGCTGCTGTACTGACTGTTTACAGAAAGAGAATAGGCAGCCAGGCACACACACACATAGAGACACACACACACACACACACACATAGAGACACACACACACACACACACATAGAGACACACACACACACACACATAGAGACAGACACACACACACACAGACACACACACACACATAGAGACAGACACACACACACACAGACACACACACACACACATAGAGAGACACACACACATACACAGACACACACACACACACACATAGACACACACACACATAGACACACACACACATAGACACACATAGACACACATAGACACACACACACACACATAGACACACACACACATAGACACACACACACATAGACACACACATAGACACACACACATAGACACACACATAGACACACACACATAGACACACACACACACATAGACACACACACACACACATAGACACACACACAGACACACACACACACATAGACGCACACATAGACACACACACACATAGACACACACACACATAGACACACACACACACACATAGACACACACACAGACACACACACACACAGATACACTCACACACACACACAGATACACACACACACATAGACACACACACAAATACACTCACACACACACACACATAGACACACACACACAGACACACACACACATAGACACACACACAGACACACATAGACACACACACACACACAGATACACTCACACACACACACATAGACACACATAGACACACACACACACATAGACACACACACACATAGACACACACACACACACATAGACACACACACATAGACACACACACAGACACACACACACATAGACACACACACACATAGACACACACACACATAGACACACACACACACACACAGACACACACACACACACACATATAGACACACACACATAGACACACACACAGATACACTCACACACACACAACACACACACATAGACACACACACACATAGACACACACACACACACATAGACACACACACAGACACACACACATAGACACACACACACATAGACACACACACACATAGACACACACGCACACACACAGATACACACACACACATAGACACACTCACACAGATACACTCACACACAGATACACTCACACACACACACACAACACACACACACATAGACACACACACACATAGACACACACACACCGATACACTCACACACACACACACATAGACACACACACACACATAGACACACACATACAGATACACACACACACACACACACTGATACACACACACACACACACATAGACACACGTTTTTCCTCAAATCCCCCCCTAAACCACCTGCCCCTCACTTTTAACTTGTGTCCCTTGTAACTGACCCTTCAGCGAAGGGGAACAGCTGTCCATGCCCCTCAAATTCTTAAACGCCTCGATCAGGTCGTTCCTCAGTCTTCTCTGCTCCAATGAAAACAACCCAAGCCTATCCAACGTCTCTTCATAACGTCAATGTTCCATCCCAGGCAGCATCCTGGTGAATCTCCTCTGCACCCTCTCCAGTGCAATCACATCCTTCCTATAATGCGGCGACCAGAACTGCACATAGTACTCCAGCTGTGGCCTCACCAAAGTTCTATACAACTCCATCATGACCTCTCTGTTTTTGTAATCTATACCCTGATTGATAAAGGCGAGTGTGCCATGTGGCTTTTTCACCACCCTATTAACCTGCCTTTCTGCCTTCAGAGATCTATGGACAAACGCCAAGGTCCCTTTGTTCTTCAGAACTTCCCAGTGTCAGACCTTTCACAGTATACGTCCTTGTCAAATTACTCCTTCCAAAGTGGCATCACCTCACACTTTTCAGGGTTAAATTCCATCTGCCACTTATCCGCCCATTTGACCATCTCGTCTATATCTTCCTGTAACCCAAGACACTCAACCTCACTGTTAACCACCCGGCCAATCTTTGCGTCATCGGCAAACTTACTGATCCTACTCCCCACATAGTCATCTATGTCATTTATATAAATGACGAATGATAGGGGGCCCAGCACGGATCCCTGTGGAACGCCACTGGTCACTGACCTCCAGTCACTGAAGCAGCCGTCTGTCATCACCCTCTATCTCCTACCGCTAAACCAATTATGTATCCACCTTGTCAGGTCACCCTGTAAGCCATGTGCCCTCTTAATAAGTCTCTCATGTGGGACTTTGTCATAGGCTTTGCTGAAATCCATGTAAACTACATCAACCGCACTGCCTCATCCGCACACTTGGTTACATGCTCAAAAGATTCAATCAAATTTGTTAGGCATGACCTCCCTCTGACGAAACCATGCTGACTATCCCTGATCAAACCTTGCCTCTCCGAATGGAGATAGATTCTCTCCTTCAGAATCTTCCCAACCACAGACGTGAGACTCACTGGTCTGTTGTTCCCTGGCTTGTCTCGACAACCTTTCTTAAATAGTGGCACCACGTTAGCTGTTCTCCAGTCCTCTGGCACCGCCCCGGTGGCCATTCCTGCAGAAATATCTCACAGACACTCGTGTGATTTTTTGCAGCGATTGGGTGGAATCTTCCTGACACGGGGGGAGCGAGCAGGGGAATTCCAACAGTTCCACACTGGGACAGCTCCCAGATGTTGTCTGGCCTCTGGATGAACACAGTAAGAAGTCTCACAACACCAGGTTAAAGCCCAACAGGTTTATTTGGTAGCAAACGCCACTACTGTGAGACTTCTTACTGTGTTTACCCCAGTCCAACGCCGGCATCTCCACATCTCTGGATGAATACTCCAGGGCATCACTGCCATGGGAATCGGGAATAAGTTTAAGTTTATTTATTAGTGTCACAAGTAGGTTTACATTAATGAAGTTACTGTGAAAATCCCCTACTCGCCACACTCCAGCGCTTGTTCGGGTACACTGAGGGAGAATTCAGCATGGCCAATGCACCTAACCAGCATGTCTTTGGACTGTGGGAGGAAACCGGAGCACCCGGAGGAAACCCACGCAGACACGGGGAGAACGTGCAGACTCCGCACAGACAGCGACCCGAGCCGGGAATCGAACCCGGGTCCCTGGCGCTGTGAGGCAGCAGTGCTAACCACCGGGCCGTCCATGAGTCTCAGGGACTCACCTCCCCACTCGCAATCGCCACTTCTCTATTCCCGATCATCACCCCCTCCCCACCCTCCACCCAGCGCCCCCCCACCCCACCTCACCCCCCCCCCCCCCCCCCCCGCGCCCCCCCCCCCCCCCCCCCCCACCCCACTCCCGATTATGGCCCTTTCCCATCTCCGGTATCCCCGGCGAGGGGCCGGGTTAATGACATTGAAATGTGTTCAGATTTATTTGGAGCAGCTTCACACCCGGCGTGATGATCTCACCGGCGAGGGACGGGCAAATTTCCAGATCGCAGTCGCGCCGGATCCTGAGCTCCCGCCGGCGTTCGCACGGACGGTGAGCGTGGGCTCCAGATCACCCCCCCCCCCCACCCCGCCCGTCCCCCCAGTGTCTGTTACCCCTGGGGAGTAAACACCAACACCGTGTGGTTCTTCTACAAACCCTTTACTCTGCGGGAGATTCGATTAAACAGAAGCAAATTCACACCAGCGGAACATGGGGAGAATTCCAATCTTACCGTTCCTCCCTCCTGCCTTTTAACTCTCGCTAAATGGAGGAAAAGAGAGATAAATGGGCATCGGGACTGGGTGAGAGGGTGTACATTGCATAACATTACAGTACATTACAGTACATTGCATAACATTACAGTACATTACAATACATTGCATAACATTACAGTACATTGCATAACATTACAGTACATTGCATAACATTACAGTACATTACAGTACATTGCATAACATTACAGTACATTACAGTACATTGCATAACATTACAGTACATTACAGTACATTGCATAACATTACAGTACATTGCATAACATTACAGTACATTGCATAACATTACAGTACATTGCATAACATTACAGTACATTACAGTACATTGCATAACATTACAGTACATTACAGTACATTGCATAACATTACAGTACATTACAGTACATAAGAACATAAGAACATAAGAAATAGGAGCAGGAGTAGGCCATCTAGCCCCTCGAGCCTGCCCCGCCATTCAATAAGATCATGGCTGATCTGACGTGGATCAGTACCACTTACCCGCCTGATCCCCATAACCCTTAATTCCCTTACCGATCAGGAATCCATCCATCCGCGCTTTAAACATATTCAGCGAGGTAGCCTCCACCACCTCAGTGGGCAGAGAATTCCAGAGATTCACCACCCTCTGGGAGAAGAAGTTCCTCCTCAACTCTGTCTTAAACCGACCCCCCTTTATTTTGAGGCTGTGTCCTCTAGTTTTAACTTCCTTACTAAGTGGAAAGAGTCTCTCCGCCTCCACCCTATCCAGCCCCCGCATTATCTTATAAGTCTCCATAAGATCCCCCCTCATCCTTCTAAACTCCAACGAGTACAAACCCAATCTCTTCAGCCTCTCCTCATAATCCAAACCCCTCATCTCCGGTATCAACCTGGTGAACCTTCTCTGCACTCCCTCCAATGCCAATATATCCTTCCTCATATAAGGGGACCAATACTGCACACAGTATTCCAGCTGCGGCCTCACCAATGCCCTGTACAGGTGCATCAAGACATCCCTGCTTTTATATTCTATCCCCCTCGCAAATATGGAGCGGTGGCTGGAGACACTATGGAGCATCCGCGAGTCAGAGAGTATCGTGGATTGTACGTATAGAGAGGTGGTCACACCGCAGGCTCAGGCTCCGCAGGCAGGAAGGGAATGGGTGACCACCAGACAGAGCAGGAAAAATAATAGGTCTGAGGATTGGGAGCAATTTAGAATTCAGCAAAGAAGGACCAAGGGATTGATTAAGAAGGGGAAAATATAGAACAAAAGTAAGCTTGCAGGGAACATAAAGACTGACACTAAGAGTTTCTATAGCTACTTGAAGAGAAAGAGGTTGGTGAAGATAAATGCAGGTGCCCAGCAGGCGGAAACAGGGGAATGTATAATAGGGGACAAAGAAATGGCCGAGCAACTGAATACATACTTTAGTTCTGTCTTCACAAAAGAGGACACAAATCAGATGCCAGAAATGTTGGAGAATGCAAGATTTAGTGAGAGGGAAGAACTGAGGGAGATCAATATTAGTAGAGAAATGGTGCTGGGAAAATTGATGGGATTGAAGGCGGATAAATCCCCAGGGCCTGATACTCTACATCCCAGAGTACTTAAGGAAGTGGCTCTAGAAATAGTGGATGCATTGGTGGTCATCTTCCAGGATTCTATAGACTCTGGAACAATCCCTGCAGATTGGAGGTAGCGAATGTCATTCCAATATTCAAAAGACCAGTAAGCTTAACATCGGTAGTGGGGAAAATTCTCAAATCCATTATCAAGGACATTATAGCAGAGCATTTAGAAAGCAGTGGCAGGATCAGACAGAGTCAGCATGGATTTATGAAGGGGAAATCATGTTTGACAAATCTGTTGGAATTCTTTGAAGATGTAACTAGTAGAGTTGCCAAGGTGGAGCCAGTCGATGTGGCATATCAGAAAGCATTTGACAAAGTCCCGCACATGAGATTATTGTGCAAGATTAAAGTGGATGGGATTGGGGGAAGTTATTGATTAGTAACTAGTGGGGTGCCACAGGGATCGGTGCTGGGACCTCAGCTATTCACAATAAATATTTATGATTTGGATGAGGGAACAAAATGTTATATCTCAAAGTTTTCAGATGATACTAAGTTGGGTGGGAGGGTGAACTGTGATGAGGATGCAGAGATCCTGCAGCATGATCTGGACAGGTTGGGTGAGTGGGTTAATCAATGGCAGGTACAGTATAATTTGGATAAATGTGAGGTTATTCACTTTGGAAGCAAAAACAAGAAGGCAGATTACTACCTGAATGGCTGTAAATTGGGAGAGGGGAGTGTGCAGTGGGACCTGGGTGTCCTTGTGCACCAGTCGCTGAAGGTAAGCATGCAGGTGCAGCAGGCGGTATAGAAGGCAAATGGTATGTTGGCCTTCATTGCGAGAGGTTTCGAGTACAGGAGCAGGGATGTGTTGTTGCAATTATACAGGGCCTTGGTGAGGCCACATCTAGAGTATTGTGCGCAGTTTTGGTCTCCTTTTCTGAGGAAGGATGTTCTTGCTCTTGAGGGAGTGCAGCAAAGGTTTACCAGGCTGATTCCAGGGAGCCCATTCAGTCAATTTAAATGCAAGCAAATACATCTAAATGGCCATCGTGCCCGTTTTGGGCACAGTCCCGATCGCGGCCATTTTCGGGCCTTGGTAAAGGGGAAACCGGCGTGGAGGCGGGTGCGGATCGCGCTACTTGCCTCACACCCAACTTTACCAAGTTTTTGTGCCCAAAAACGGTCGCAACGTGATGGTAAAATTGGGCCCTAAGGGGCAATTTAGCATCGCCAATCCACCGAAGCTGCAACATCCTCGTAAATCTCCTCTGTACCCTTCCCAGTGCAATGGTGATGTAATAATAATTTAACCATTAACGATTGTTTGAGAATTAGGTGTGGGTTCTGGTGAGATTTATGTGCAGAAGCTCAGTGTTATATCACCCATTTCTGTTTCAATATCTCACCTTTCCAATGGACGGAGATAGTCACTGGCTCACTCTGCACAAATGCTTCATCAACCTTGTCTGCACAGCTGTAATTTCCCTGATCTGAATCAGACGCAGCTTCAATCTTCAAATTCCCGTATATTCCTTCTCCTGTGATGGTTCTGAAAGATTCTCCATTTTTGTAAAAAATATATTTGATGGTTTTCCTTTGAGCCGTGCAGGAAAGGAAGGTGTCGTCTCCCTTGGTGCAGTTAACACACGATGAGTCAATGAGGGGCTTTTGTGGACTTGCTGCAATGAACAGGAAACCAGGTGATTGAAATGTAAAAAATTGGACTGACTAAAACCTAATACTTTCACAAATAACAAATGACACTTTGAGAACCAGGGAGATTTGACTTAGCTGCAATCAGAGTGTTCCTGATGGCCGCCTGGTCCACAGAAAGTGCAGTATAACTGCAGTCTGTCAGAGCCATTCACCATTCACCAGGGCCAGCTAGAGGATGACTGTAGCAGAGTACATCTAGGGGAGGGTCGGGAGAGGTAAGGGAGGGTAATGGGGATACGGGAGGGTAGGTTAGGAAGTAGTAGGATAGGATAGAGGAGGTTAGATATAGTAGGACAAAGTAGGCTAGTATTAGGTAGGGAAGGGTACAAGAGGGGAGTGGAGAGTGGGCTGGAAAAGCCATGATGTGGAGTTGCCGGTGTTGGACTGGGGTGGGCACAGCAAATAGTCTCACAATACCAGGTTAAAGTCCAACAGGTTTATTTGGTAGCACGAGCTTTCGAAGCATTGCCCCTTCATCAGGTGAGTGACATCAGGTGAGTTCCAGACACATGGAACAGCCATGGGGACCAAATTCGCATCTCAATATGCCAACATCTTCATGCACAGGTTCGAACAAGACTTCTTCAACGCACAGGACCTTCATCGATGACATTTTCTTCCTTTGGACTCATGGTGAACAATCACTGAAACAACTATATGATGACATCAACAAGTTCCATCCCACCATCAGACTCACCATGGGCTACTCTCAGGAATCGGTTACATTCTTGGACACATGCATCTCCATCAAGGTCGGTCACCTCAGCACTTCACTGTACCGCAAGCCCATGGATAACCTCACGATGCTCCACTTCTCCAGCTTCCACTCTAAACACGTTAAAGAAGCCATCCCCTACGGACAAGCCCTCCGAATACACAGGATCTGCTCGGACGAGGAGGATCACAACAGACACCTATAGATGCTGACAGGCGCCCTCGTAAGAACAGGATTATGGTGTTCAACACTCACCTGATGAAGGGGCAACGCTCCGAAAGCTTGTGCTACCAAATAAACCTGCTGGACTTGGACCTGGTGTTGTGAGATTACTTACGGTGGCTGCAAAAGGTTAGGTTACGGGAGGGAAGGGGAGGAGTGGTAAAGGAAGGTAGGTGAGGTTAGCTACATGAGGGGAGAGGAGGGAAGGGAGAATAGGAGAGAGGAGTGAGGGGAGGGGTGGTAAGGGAGAGGAGGGAAGGGAGGGCTAAATTAAGGGAGGAAGGTTAGGTTAAGGGAGGCAAACTCAATAGGGTCTTAAGAGACTCCTGGATGAGTACATGGGACTTAATAGGATGGAGAGTTATAGGTAGGCCTAGAAGGTAGGGATATGTTCGGCACAACTTATGGGGCCGAAGGGCCTGTTTTGTGCTGTAGTATTTCTATGTTTCTATGTTTCTTCTATGTTAGGTAGAGTAGGGTCTGAAAAGGTAGATTAGGGTTAGGGTCAGGGTTAGGGTTAGGGCCAGGGTTGGGGTTAGGGTTAGGGTTAGTGTTCGGGTTAGGGTTTGGGTTAGTGTTAGTGTTAAGGTTAGGGTTAGGGTTATGGTTCGGGTTAGGGTTAGGTATTAGGGTTAAGGTTAGGTGTTAGGGTTAGGTTTAGGGTTAGGGTTAGTGTTAGAGTTAGGGTTAGTGTTAGAGTTAGGGTTAGGGTTAGGCGTTAGGGTTAAATGTTAGCGTTAGGGTCAGGGTTAGTGTTAGGGTTAGGTTTTTGGGGTCAGGGTTAGTGTTAGGGTTAGGTGTTAGCGTTAGGGTTAGGGTTAGGTGTTAGGGTTAGGTTTAGGGTTAGGGTTAGTGTTAGGGTTAGGGTTAGGGTTTGGGTTAGGGTTCAGGTTGGGCTTAGGGTTAGGGTTGGGTAGGGTTAGGGTTAGGGTTAGGATTAGGGTTAGGGCTAGGGTTAGGATAAAGATAAATGCATGGGTTACGGGGATCGTGCCTGGCTGGGATTGTGGTCAATGCTGATTCAACGTGCCGAATGGCCTCCTTCTGCACTGTCGGGATTCTATGATTCACTTTAGTGTCAAACAGGCACTTTAATCAGTTTCAGGATGAGTCAGCTGCCCAGGCAGGAATGGAATTGGAGACTACTGGCAATATTTAATTCACCACATTGTTACAGTCCAATGGTAATCACTTTTTCAAATGACACATGAGGGTTAGGGTTAGGGTTAGGGTCAAGGTTAGGGTTCGGGTTAGGGTTAGGGTTAGGGTTAGCGTTCGGGTTAGGGTTCGTGTTAGGGTTAGGTTTTTGGGGTTAGGGTTAGGATTAGGGTTAGGGTTAGGGTTAGGGTTCGTGTTCGGATTAGGGTTAGGGTTAGGGTTCGTGTGAGGGTTAGGTTTTTGGGGTTAGGGTTAGGGTTAGGGTTAGGATTAGGGTTAGGGTTAGGGTTAGGTAGGGTTCGGGTTAGGGTTAGGGTTAGGGTTAGGGTTAGGGTTTGGGTTAGTGTTAGATTTTTGGGGTTAGGTTTATGGTACGGGTTAGGATTAGGGTTAGGGTTCGGGTTAGGGTTCGGGTTCGGGTTAATGTTAGGTTTTTGGGGATAGGGTTAGGGTTCAGGTTCGGGTTGGATTTAGGGTTAGGGTTAGGGTTCGGTTTAGTTCTTGGGTTAGGTAGTGTTATGGTCAGCGTTAGGGTTAGGGTTAGGGTTAGGGTTAGGTTCGGGTTAGGGTTAGGATTAGGGTTAGATAGGGTTAGGGTTATGGTTCGGCTGAGGGTTAGGTATTAGGGTTAGCGTTAGGGTTAGGGTTAGAGTTAGGGTTAGGGTTAGATTTTTGGGATTAGGTTTATGGTTAGGGTTAGGATTAGGGTTAGGTTTAGGTTTAGGGTTAGGGTTAGGGTTAGGGTTAGGGTTAGGGTTAGGTCGGATTCGGGTTAGTGTTAGAATTAGCATTAGGTAGGGTTAGGGTTAGGGTTAGGGTTAGGATTAGGGTTAGGATTAGGGTTAGGATTAGGATTAGGGTTAGGGTTCGGATTAGGGTTAGGTAGGGTTAGGGTTAGTGTTAGGATTAGGGTTAGGTAGGGTTAGGGTTAGGATTAGCATTAGGTAGGGTTAGGGTTAGGGTTAGGATTAGCATTAGGTCGGGTTAGGGTTAGGGTTAGGGTTAGGTAGGATTCGGGTTAGGGTTAGAATTAGCATTAGGTAGGGTTAGGTTTAGGCTTAGGGTTAGGGTTAGGCTTAGGCTTAGGGTTAGGGTTAGGGTTAGGGTTAGGTTAGGGTTCGGGTTGGGGTTTATGTTAGGGCTAGGGCTAGGGCTAGTCCTAGGATAAAGATAAATGCATGGGTTACGGGGATCGTGCCTGGCTGGGATTGTGGTCAATGCTGATTCAACGTGCCGAATGGCCTCCTTCTGCACTGTCGGGATTCTATGCTTCACTTTAGTGTCAAACAGGCACTTTAATCAGTTTCAGGATGAGTCAGCTGCCCAGGCGGGAATGGAATTGGAGACTACTGGCAATATTTAATTCACCACATTGTTACAGTCCAATGGTAATCACTTTGAGGCACCACGGGGATTGGGCCGTTTTATCAATCCCTCTTGTCACCTTTTGGTTCAATGTTTTAAGTTTGTGATTTTTTTTAGATGTGTTATCCCTTGAAGGGGCTGCACCTTTCATTTGTCCCTTAGTTTGTTTTATTTAGTTGAATTAGTTTCTGCTGGAAGAGTGTAAATGGGGATATCGCAGATAGCTTGGGGGCTCGTGTGCATCATCACCCCCGGGAATGATATTCTGATTTTGTTTGGTTCTAATTACAGAGTCCCTTTAAAGAATAACCTCTCCCATCTATTTTGTTAATTTGTGAGGCTGCTTATTCGTCAGTTTTATTCCAACTGCAAGATGACATCATTGCCCCGGTTAATGAAACAACGTTCGAAGCAAAAGATTGTAACCTGAGACTGGATCAAACTGAGGAAGAAATTATGTCCCTTAAACTGGAATTGTGCGGCTCACAGACTCCTTTCAGGGAGAGTTTGAAGGAACCGGGAGCAGGGCTCGATCAGTCTCGCCGGGAACCAAAAATATGAATTGGAAGAACACTTGGACGGAGAGGATGCTTTCAACATTATGGGTCAAGGAAACCCAGTTCCATCAGAGCCTAAAGCTTGTGTGGTGTGGCTTTTGCTACCGAATAAACCTGTTGGACTTTAACCTGGTGTTGTTAAACTTCTTACTGTCAGAATGGACGCAGACAGGCCAATGTCATCAATTGAATTGGATAGTCCAGTAGGGGGCATCTTACACCCTCTGCTTTCACTCCCTTTGGTAAAGGAGTCAAAAGGAAAACATTTTGTGAAAAATCCTGTTGCCAAAACTGTAAATGAAATACAGGCTTGTGTCAAACTGTTGCCATTCACAAAATATATTAATGATTTGGGTGAGGGGGCTAAATGCTTTGCAGATGACACAAAGCTGGGTGGGTGGGTGAACTGTGAGGAGGATACAGAGATGCTTCAGTGTGATTTGGATAAGCAATGAAACCGGGGTGTCCTTGTGCACCAGCCGCTGAAGAGAAGCATGCAGGTGCGGCAGGCGGTGAAGAAGGCAAATGACATGTTGGCCTTCATAGTGAGAGGTTGCCAGTACAGGAGCAGGGATGTCTTGCTCCAATTACACAGGGCCTTGGTGAGGCCACACCAGGAATATTGTGTGCAGTTTTGGTCTCCTTATCTGAGCAAGGATGTCCTTGCTCTCGAGGGAGTGCAGAGAAGGAAAGCAGATTGCTTCCGGGGTTGGTGGGATGGACATATGAAGAGGGATAGTGTTGGTTAAGATTATATTCATTCGAGTTTAGAAGAATGAGAGGGGGTCTCATAGAAACCTATAAAATTCTATCGAGACTGGACAAGGTAGATGCAGGAAGGATGTTCCCGATGGTGGGGGTGTCCAGAACCTGGGGTCATAGTCTAAAGGTACAGGGTAAATCTTTTAGGATTGAGAGGAGGAGAAACTTCTTCACTCAGGGAGTGGTAAGGCTGTGGAATTTGCTACCGCAGAAAGAAGTTGAGGCCAAAACATTGTCTGTTTTCAAGAAGGAGTTAGGTATAGCTCTTGGGGCCAAGGGGATCAATGGATATGGGGGGAAGACGCGATCAGGTTATTGAGTTGGATGATCAGCCATGATCATAATGAATGGGGGAGCAGGCTCGAGGGGCCGAATGGCCTCCTCCTGCTTCAATTTTCTATGTTTCCATATCTGTGTAATTGGGGAAAGTCGATGATGGAGATGATTCTCTTCCAGTGAAAAGGCATTTTGTAAACTTTCATCAAGGTCTTTGATTGCTGGAAGGTGAGTTGAGAAGCAAAAGTACCGTTCTTTCTGTGGTTACAAGGAGAAGCTGCCTGTGAAACAGAACCCAGTTCTAGGCAGACACGTGGAGTCTCTCTGGTTCCCACAATCCTTTAGCCCTGTATTCCCCACTTCCCCCTGAGAAAACTCCAGCTTCTGTCTCCTTACCCGTTTGGAGGTACCTGTGAAATTATAACAATGCTCCTCTTTCTTAACCGGCGGGCTAACTTGTTTTAGGGAGTCAGGAACAGTTAAAGTCAATCACTCTCTGTTGAAACAAACAGGAAATGGGAATACAGCAGGTGGGGTGAATGGAGATTGGAACATATTGATTTAAAAAGGACTTGGAGGGACTGTCTGCGTGGAGTTTGCACATTCTCCCCGTGTCTGCGTGGGTTTCCTCCGGGTGCTCCGGTTTCCTCCCACAGTTTAAAGATGTGCGGGTTAGGTGGATTGGTCATAAATTAGGGCGGGATTTTGTGGCCTCACTCGAGCGAGACCGGAAATTCAGCTGAGATCAATGGACATTTCCTTGTCCACCCATTGCCGGCTCCGATTCTGTGGTGGGCGGGGCGGTAGAATTCTGGCGTTAGTATCAGGGGGATTGGCAGGGTAAATACGTGGGGTTACAGGGATAGGGCCTGGGTGGGATTGTGGTCAGTGTAGGCCTGATGGGCCTCTTTCTGCGCTGTAGGAATTCTATGGTTCTATGAAGAGGAACTGCAGAAACTGGTAGAGACGCTGTTTGTATGTGTGAGTGTGATTGCTGAGTCAGTTAAATACTGCAAGTGAGTTTCATGTTATCATTTTGGATTGATGCTAATTAGTGTTTTTGTTGCTTGTTGTGTTTAGTTCCTCAGGAAAGATGTGTGGGAATTCGAATGGGATTCATAAGCTGATAATCAACGTGTTTTTTTAAAAATACTTTTCCAATTCAATCAAATCAAATCCAACTCAGAGTCTCAACAAGTTGAGACATTTCAGATCCAGGCTGACAAGACAGGGCAAGCGACCAAACCACCCTGTCCTGGGCCCGATCTACATGAGCCAAGCTGATTGGAGGTTCCTCCTCCAAGACTTGAGCTCATTTGCATCTTAGCCAAAAGGCCGAGATGCTGCTTTAAAAAATTGCTTCATATGAAACATATGAAGCCCCAGCGCAACCCAATGACCTCAACCAAGTGCGGCCGACCATGGGCTGCCGACCATCCTACACTTGATCTTAGCCAAAAGGCCGAGAAGCTGATAATCAACGTGTTCACCCACTTTAAAAATGCACCTTCCATAGCCACTGAATCCTGATTCAACCCAGAGCTCTGAGCCAGAGATCTCCCTCCCTCTTTGTGGACAGCATGGCGGCACACTGGTTAGCACTGCTGCCTCACATCGCCAGGGACCCGGGTTCCATTCCAGCCTCGGGTCACTGTCTGTGCGGAGTTTGCACATTCTCTGCGTGGGTTTCCTCCGGGTGCTCCGGTTTCCCCCCACACTCCAAAGATGTGTGGATTAGGTGGATTGGCCATGCTAATTTGCCCCTTAATGTCAGGGGGACTAACTAGGGTATCTCTGCTCCCCAAAACCTTCCAAAGCTTCTCCCATAGCAACTGCATCTCCTGACAAGCCAGAGGGGCAGATACTGGGTGCATGTTCCTGTTGGTCATCCTTTTCATCCTCAATATTACTTTCTGTTGGGTTAATTAATATTCTAATTAACAACCTAATTAATCCAATTAACAATACTAACCTGCTGCGGACTGATTTCCAACAACGAGAACTGTAACAGAGAAAAAGGATGTGATTAATGGGATTAGTTATCACTTTTACAATCCCAAAAAATAGACATCAAAGAATCTTTATCAAAACAGAAAATGCTGGAAAATCTCAGCAGACCTGACAGCGTCTGTGGAGAGAGAATCGAGCCAATGTTTCGAATCTAAGAAGAGAATTCTCTTGTACTCCCATGCCTTTTCACAGAGAGGGAATCTGTATCTGAGGATTCCTCTGGGATGAGTTATGTGCTTATTGAATAAAAAGGTTACAAACCTCCCCCGCCCCCCGCTTGGAACTGAGGTTTCCAGAGGTTTAATATTAGCTCTGTGCTGGCCTGTGCTGTGTAAGCAGCTTAGGCTGTTGTACGCTGGAATTCTGACTCATTCCCAGTGAGAGGAAGCCACGGTTCCAGTTCCGCTTTACTGTCATCTCAATCTCTCATGTACTGTTAAACAGGGAGAAGAAGCTGCAGGAGAAAGTGGGGAAGGAGCATTCAGTCTCGGAGTGATCCTGGAGTGACAGGGATGCAGCAGGGAAGCACTGGTCACACCTCAAGGGGGAAGGATGTGAACTTACTCCCAATCTCATTTCTGAATCTGGAGAATAATAGATGTTCTTGGAATAAAATGTGAATTTCCGCAGGCCCTGCCCCGCCAGTCACTCGGAGCTTGGATGGAAACCTCAGGAAAATGGGTATCCAATATTCCCAAGGGGCAATTAGGGATGGGAAATAAATAACGCCCACATCCCACAAATAAATATTTGAGTACATGATGCTGGGCACAAATCAAACTACTCTTTTGCCTCCTACTAACAACTGCAGAATTTTGATTTGATTTGATTTGATTTATTATTGTCACATGTATGAACATACAGTGAAAAGTATTGTTTCTTGCCTGCTATGCAGACAAAGCATACCGTTCATAGAGAAGGAAATGAGAGAGTGCAGAATGTAGTGTTAAGTGAGCACAATCTCTTCCATGTATATAAAATATATCTTTTCTGTTTTATTTTGGACCCATTCCTGTCAACCTTCAGTTAGCAATTCCCCAGACAATCCAGATGTGCCAGCGACTCGTGACTTTTCTTACAACTGAATCACTTGCTGAAATCCCCTCTAGGCCAACACTCCACATCTGTCCACATCTTGTTCCAGAACCGAGCTCAGTTCCCTCTCCGCCCTACACCCAGACCATCGATGTATACCTCCCACATTTTGTGCCCATGTTGGGCAGCTACAGTGGGTACTTACCAGCCAGGACACATAAACACAGAGTCATCCTGAAATATTGATTCATCTATGCCTCTAAATTAGCTTTCTCTTCAAGTGAAGAGGGCGGCACGGTAGCACAGTGGTTAGCACTGCTGCTTCACAGCTCCAGGGTCCCGGGTTCGATTCCCGGCTCGGGTCACTGTCTGTGTGGAGTTTGCACATTCTCCTCGTGTCTGCGTGGGTTTTCTCCAGGTGCTCCGGTTTCCTCCCACAGTCCAAAGATGTGCGGGTTAGGTTGATTGGCCAGGTTAAAAATTTCCCCTTCGAGTCCTGAGATGTGTACGTTAGAGGGATTAGTGGGTAAATATGTGGGGGTAGGGCCTGGGTGGGATTGTGGTCGGTGCAGACTCGATGGGCCGAATGGCCTCCTTCTGCACTGTAGGGTTTCTATGAAAGGTATCAGTTTGAGAAATGCCGAAGTTGAACAAAAATTAAAATGTGATTGCAACACTGTCATGCGAGCGGACATGGAAATGCAATAATTTTCAACACTCTCCCTTTATATCTTCCTCCCTGATGGTGACAGCTGGGTCGTGTCCTGCTTCAGTATCTCAGCAACTCCTCATTCTCCAACTATGCCCCCCTTCCAAATAAGGAGATGAGGGAGTGGGGGGAGTGGTGGTGACCTCGCGTCTACACAGTGAGCCCCTGCATTATAGTCAAGGAGCATCAGGAAGGGGTGAGGAGTGGAACCATTCAGATTTATCCAATTTAGGTTTGCTGATTGAAGGATACATGTTGGTTCAGGAGGGGTACTGGAAGTACCTTCCCTACTCTTCCCCTGATAGTGCTAGGACATCTCTTAGACCCAGCTCAATAGACAGGTGCGACCTCAGCCCTTGTAGACAAAACAGTGGCCATTTTGTAAAGGCATGCCTCACAATGTCTGTTTCTGGTGATTAGTGCATCAGGAATAGGAGCAGGAATAATTAATTAGGCCGATTGAGCCAATTCCCCGAATGGCCCTGCTTCTACATTCAACCCACCCTCCTGCCCTAGCCTGTTCATTTGTTTACAATCATTGTCTGTGCGCCATCATCCTCTTCAGAGAGAATTCCAAAGATTCACAACATTCTGTGAAGAATTCCCTCCTTATCTCAGTCTAAATGATTGATCCTTTACCCTGAGAGCCTGAGTGTCAGACTCACCAGCCAGGGGGAGCAGCTTCTACCCTATCAGACCATCAATCAGATATTCTCTCATTCTCCTAAACTCCAGGGAGTAAAGGCCCATTCGCCCCATTTTCTCATAGGACAGTCCCCTCATCCCGGGAAATAATCTCGTAAACATTCTTCGCAACCCTTCTCAGGCAAGTAAATCCTTCCTTAGATATGGAAATCAAAACTGTAACAGAGCTCCAGGTGTAATCCCACGAAAGCAAGATTTCTTTCTCTAAGGGCAAAATACTGTGGATGCTGGAATCTGAAACAAAATCAGAAAATGTTGGAGAAACTCAGTGAGTCTGACAGCATCCATGGAGAGAGAATAGAGTTAATGTTTGATCGAACCGCTGGCTCTATTCTCTCTCCACAGGTGCTGTCAGACCCACTAAGTTTCTCCAATATTTTCTGTTTTTGCTTCTTTCTCTAATACTCCTTTGCAGTAAAGGTTAACATACCATTTGGTTTTCTAGTTGTTTGCTGTACCTGCATGTCAGCTGCCTGTTTCATACAGAAAGATCGGCAAATCATTTTGCATATCAACATTTACTTGTTTCTTCAAGCTTAAAAAAATCTGTTTTTCCATTCTCCCACCAAAGTGTCTAATTTCATAGAAACACATAGAAAAAACAATAGAAACACAGAGGGACCTAGGTGTGCAAGTCCACAAATCCTTGAAGGTGGCAACACAGGTGGAGAAGGTGGTGAAGAAGGCATATGGTATGCTTGCCTTTATAGGACGGGGGTACAGAGTATAAAAGCTGGAGTCTGATGATGCAGCTGTATAGAATGCTGGTTAGGCCACATTTGGAGTACTGCGTCCAGTTCTGGTCGCCGCACTACCAGAAGGACGTGGAGGCATTGGAGAGAGTGCAGAGAAGGTTTACCAGGATGTTGCCTGGTATGGAGGGTCTTAGCTATGAGGAGAGATTGGGTAGACTGGGGTTGTTCTCCTTGGAAAGACGGAGAATGAGGGGAGATCTAATAGAGGTGTACAAGATTATGAAGGGTATAGATAGAGTGAACAGTGGGAAGCTTTTTCCCAGGTCGGAGGTGACGATCATGAGGGGTCACGGGCTCAAGCTGAGAGGGGCGAAGTATAACTCAGACATCAGAGGGTCGTTTTTTACACAGAGGGTGGTGGGGGCCTGGAATGCGCTGCCAAGTAGGGTGGTGGAGGCAGGCACGCTGACATCGTTTAAGACTTACCTGGATAGTCACATGAGCAGCCTGGGAATGGAGGGATACAAACGATTGGTCTAGTTGGACCAAGGAGCGGCACAGGCTTGGAGGGCCGAAGGGCCTGTTTCCTGTGCTGTACTGTTCTTTGTTCTTTGTTCTTTGTTCATGATTCTCCAATCACACTCCATTTGCGACTTCCTTTTCCAAAAGTTTAACTGGTCTGTAAACCTTTGCAGTGTCATTGTATCTTCCTCACAGTTTACTTTACCATTTAGCTTCCTATTGTCAGTGAGATTAAGTATGTAGCCTATTTAACCCTGATGTAATTCATTGATAATGATTATAAATAGCTGATGCCCAAACACTGAACCTTGCCACACTTCACTTGTCAACTGTTTATTCCCCCTCTCTTTCTGTCCATTAACTAGTCCTCTATCCGTATTAATATATTCGCTCCAATCCCATGAGCCCTGATCTGGAGTAACACCTTGTCCAATGTCTTTTCCAAGTTTACGACATCCACTTCTTCCCCCTGATCAATCCTGCTGTTATACCCTAAAAAACAATTGAAATGCAACTTTTCAAGTGTCCTGCTACTTTCACTAATCTCTTCCAGTTTTACTGTAAAAGTTCTTAAATTCTACTTCTATATTTCCTTTTCAGAAATTTGTGTGACTTTAAAGTTTGAGTAATAGTCTACTTCTGACTTTTGCTGTAGGGCAACACTTATCAGCAAGAATTACCTATTGAATATAAGTCATTGGACAATATGTCATAATTTTCCTGCCCAATTAGAATTGCACTGTCAAAACAGTAACAGAGGTTGCATCACAATACCCCTATACCCCTATACCCCTATTGGGCGGCACGGTAGCGCAGTGAGTTAGCACTGCTGCTTCACAGCTCCAGGGACCTGGGTTCGATTCCCGGCTTGGGTCACTGTCTGTGTGGAGTTTGCATGTTCTCCTCGTGTCTGCGTGAGTTTCCTCCGGGTGCTCCGGTTTCCTCCCACAGTCCAAAGATGTGCGGGTTAGGTTGATTGGCCATGCTAAAATTGCCCTTAGTGTCCTGAGATGTGTAGATTAGAGGGATTACAAAGAACAGTACAGCACAGGAAACAGGCCCTTCGGCCCTCCAAGCCTGTGCCGCTCCTTGGTCCAACTAGACCAATCGTTTTGTATCCCTCCATTCCCAGGCTGCTCATGTGACTATCCAGGTAAGTCTTAAATGATGTCAGCGTGCCTGCCTCCACCACCCGACTTGGCAGCGCATTCCAGGCCCCCACCACCCTCTGTGTAAAAAACATCCCTCTAATATCTGAGTTATACTTCGCCCCTCTCACCTTGAGCCCGTGACCCCTCGTGAACGTCACTTCTGATCTGGGAAAAAGCTTCCCACCGTTCACCCTATCTATCCCCTTCATAATCTTGTACACCTCTATTAGATCTCCCCTCATTCTCCGTCTTTCCAGGGAGAACAACCCCAGTTTACCCAATCTCTCCTCATAGCTAAGACCCTCCATACCAGGCAACATCCTGGTAAACCTTCTCTGCACTCTCTCTAAAGCCTCCACGTCCTTCTGGTAGTGCGGCGACCAGAACTGGACGCAGTACTCCAAATGTGGCCTAACCAGCGTTCTATACAGCTGCATCATCAGACTCCAGCTTTTATACTCTATACCCCGTCCTATAAAGGCAAGCATACCATATGCCTTCTTCACCACCTTCTCCACCTGTGTTGCCACCTTCAAGGATTTGTGGACTTGCACACCTAGGTCCCTCTGTGTTTCTATACTCCTGATGACTCTGCCATTTATTGTATAACTCCTCCCTACATTATTTCTTCCAAAATGCATCACTTCGCATTTATCCGGATTAAACTCCATCTGCCACCTCTCCGCCCAATTTTCCAGCCTATCTATATCCTGCTGTATTGCCTGACAATGCTCTTCGCTATCCGCAAGTCCAGCCATCTTCGTGTCATCCGCAAACTTGCTGATTACACCAGTTACACCTTCTTCCAAATCATTTATATATATCACAAATAGCAGAGGTCCCAGTACAGAGCCCTGCGGAACACCACTGGTCACAGACCTCCAGCCGGAAAAAGGCCCTTCGACCACTACCCTCTACCTCCTATAGCCAAGCCAGTTCTCCACCCATCTAGCCACTTCTCCTTGTATCCCATGAGCCTTAACCTTGTTAACCAACCTGCCATGTGGGACTTTGTCAAATGCCTTACTGAAATCCATGTAGACGACATCCACGGCCCTTCCTTTGGGTAAATATGTAGGGATGTGGGGGTAAATATTTACCTTTGGGTAAATATGTAGGGATGTGGGGGTAGGGCCTAGGTGGGATTGTGGTCGGTGCAGACTCGATGGGCCGAATGGCCTCTTTCTGTACTGTAGAGTTTCTATGATTCTATGATGATTCTAAATGCCAGTTAATTCCTGTTAAAGCCCAAAACTTAACTGTTTTTCATTGGTTTACAATCTGCATCAACACCATGGTTTTATATCCAGTGACCTTAATTTTCTTTTATTCTCTCATGGGCTACAGGTGTCGCTGACTAGACCAGGATTTGTTGTCCATCCTTAATCACCCTTGAGAAGGCGGTGGGTGAGCTTCTTTCTTGAATTGCTGCAGACTGTGTGGTGTAGGTACACCCACAGTGCTGTTAGGGAGGGAGCTTCAGGATTTGGACTCAGCAACAGTGAAGGAACGGCCGATATATTTCCCAGTCAGGATGGTGAGTATGTTCATAATGAAAGATCAAATTCCAGTCAATTGGGCTATCAGCTTGAATGGGTTCAAATTAGAGTGGGATATGTTGGCAGTGAAGTCCATCTTTGTGTTTCCATTTGTCAGGGAAAATAGTGATGGAAATATCAGGAAAATCCAATATATTCATAGAAACCCTACAGTGCAGAAGGAGGCCATTCGGCCCATCGAGTCTGCACCGACCACAATCCCACCCAGATCCTACCCCCACATATTTACCCGCTAATCCCTCTAACCTACGCATTTTAGGATTCTAAGGGGCAATTTTTAACCTGGCCAATCAACCTAACCCGCACATCTTTGGACTGTGGGAGGAAACCGGAGCACCCGGAGGAAACCCACGCAGACACGAGGAGAATGTGCAAACTCCACACAGACAGTGACCCGAGCCGGGAATCGAACCCGGGACCCTGGAGCTGTGAAGCAGCAGTGCTAACCACTGCGCTACCGTGAATATTTTCTGCTGGTTATATAGTTTAACAACTCTGGAAAGTGCTTAGGGCAGGGATATTTGTTTATGCTAATGAGACTAGTGCTTTTGATATGTTGATTGGCCTAGTAACACTGGGAACAGATGTTTACCCAAGGCAAGCTGGTAACAATGGGGAACAGAATATAAAGGTTTGAATCAATTCAAAGTTGGTGACTAAGTGTGAGCTTCACATTTACACACTAAAATCAAGACTCACCAAATTGAGGGAATTAAGTTTGACCACAGAAATGGTTATATAAGAAATTGCTAAACTTGTATAGGAGGAATTGTGTTTTGGATCTCAACCACAGCAGGAATTGCTGTTTTTAACTCCCAGCAAGCAGTGTCTATGGACAAATGTTGGCCTTCATAGTGAGAGGATTCGAGTAGAGGAGTAGGGGTGTCTTTCTCCAATTATACAGGGCCTTGGTGAAGCCACACCACTGTGCAGTTTTAATCTTCTTAACTGAGGAAGGAAGTTATTTTCCTGTCTGGTTCCCACCTGGTTCAGACTTTCCATTAGATTTCAAGCTGTGTTTAAGAATAGATTTAAAGTTGGGTTCGGTTTGGGGTTAGTCTCAGGTTAGTCATGGCTGAGTGGTTCAGGCGATGGACCAGAAATCCATGGGGGTTTCCCCTCGCAGGTTTGAATCCTGCTGACTATGTATTTTGCAGTTAGGCATTGCCACGTCTCCTTGCAAAGGATGGTGCCTTATAGGGGTGGCACAGTGGCACAGTGGTTAGCACTGTGGCCTCACAGCGCCAGGGACCTGGGTTCGATTCCCGGCTTGGGTCATTGTCTGTGTGGAGTCTGCACATTCTCCCTGTGCCTGCATGGGTTTCCTCCGGGTGCTCCGGTTTCCTCCCACACTTCAAAGATGTGTGGGTTAGGTGGATTGGCCATGCTAAATTGCCCCTTAGTGCCAGGGGGATCACCAAGGGTAAATGCATGGGGTTATGAGGATAGGGCCTGGGTGGGATTGTGGTCGGTGCAGACTCGATGGGCCAAATGGCCTCTGTCTGCACTGTAGGGATTCTATGATTCTATTCTATGAGGTTTGTGGTTGCGGTTAGGTTTATGGTTGGGCTAGGATTATGGTTCCTGTTAATGGAAGCACAAACTGTCCATTCGGTAGAGTTACTGAAACAGTCTGTGTAATGTCATCCTCTCCTGAATCTGTCAACAGTTTACATTCGATGCGATCATTATTCTGTTTTTGCTGTCGGGGAGTGGATAATAACCGGTTAAACTCACATTTAATGGATTTTATTTCTTATCCCAAAGCTCTGGAATTGTGCGCAGACGACGGAGAATCCAACATTTATGTTTTGCCGCACAGTCTGCCTCTGAGCACAGCCTAGTCTCGGGATCAGAGTGTTTCGAGCACAACTTATTTCCAGATTCATCGAAATACAAACTCAAACAAAAAACAAGAATCTTTTGTACATTTTAAACGTATAAAGTTAAAATAACTATCCAGAATCTCAAGGGCTGAATTCCCCAATAGAAATGAATATTGGCAATAAAGCTTATAGAAATAAATTCTGAAAGTATTTATCAGTGCCAAAGATGTTCCATTTCCAGAAGTGAGCAATGTTCCCAATTTTTATTGACTTGAAACATTGCCTCTATTCTCTCTCCACAGAGGCTGTCAGGCCTGCTGAGTTTCTCCAGAATTTTCTGTTTTTGTTTCAGATTCCAAAGGAATCCCAACCACTGGAATTCGCCACCAAAAGAGAAAATGCTGGAAAATCTCAGCAGGTCTGGCAGCATCTGTAAAGAGAGGAAAGAGCTGACATTTCAAGTCCAGGCGACCCTTTGTCAAAGCTTTGCTGAGATTTTCCAGCATTTTCTCTTTTGGTTTCAGATTCCAGCATCTGCAGTAGTTTGCTTTTATTATTTAACTGGAATTCGCCAATCCCATTTCTTCCCATCACTGAATGGCGAGTGGTTCAGTGAGGATGGGGTTGTGTGGATGGATTGTGATGAATGCTGAACTATATTTTCAACCCCGAACCCGCTTTTCCCCAGTCAAATGATTCAGACAGAGGGCCCGAGTCCCTTTGATATTAAAGCAGGCCTGATTTTCTAAGACATGTTTTGGAAATAAAGACTTTTAGAGGAAATGAGACAGCTGAATTTGACTTCCCTTGATTTGTACCAAGTTTTGGTCGCAATGAGGTCAGTTCCGTTATGGCCAAGATAATAGACAGCTTCTTCTCAAGAGCTAACCATTGTGAAATGTAAGCAGTTCCCAAGCATAATGTCGCTGTTTGTTACTTGTGTTATTGGTGAGTATTGGATGATTATCAGTATTTTTTGGTAGGTTCTTGTTGAAATGATTGTGTCACATTCTCTCCCAGCCCTTTGTCTGGGCTGGATGGTGATTTGTGACATCCTGGTTCTGTGTTTGGTTGAATTGAGATGTCCTCCCCGGAGTACATCTGCTGGGTACAATTTCTGGGAAGTTTGGATGAATATTTTACCGGGTGGGTCCAAAGGAATACAGAACCTGCTGGGTTATTGGGGGCTGTGTGTAAGGTGGCACATTCAGACATCAAGCCGCCTTTGGGTCCCCCCATCACCACTCCCCAGATGGTTTTCCTGCTCAGGGATTACTCCTCCAGCCTCTCTCTCTCTGCACAGACTCTTGGGCAGCGAGGGCTATTTGCCCAGAGCCGCAAGTTCGCTTCATCAGGGTGTGTGGGTTTGCGAACCGCATGCCCAGTTCCTCCCAAACTTTAGCCAGAGGGGCTGCAACAACCCGCTTGCTTCAAGATGTCACAGGGATGCCCAGCAGAGGACTTGCCCCTGGAGAGCTGTGCACTGACCCAGAGAGAGCCACACCGTTTTGCATTGCTGCTACACTGAAATGGAAAAGCAGGAGGGATGTTGAAAGGGTTAATATGGGTTAATAACAATTGTGTAATAAGGACATCAAGATGCAGCTGCAAATGTGGGATTGGAGCCGGGGACGAGGTAGAAAGGGTCGAGAGCTTCAAGTTTTTAGGTGTCCAGATCACCAACAACCTGTCCTGGTCCCCCCATGCTGACACTATAGTTAAGAAAGTCCACCAACGCCTCTACTTTCTCAGAAGACTAAGGAAATTTGTCATGTCAGCTACGACTCTCACCAACTTTTACAGATGCACCATAGAAAGCATTCTTTCTGGGTGTATCACAGCTTGGTATGGCTCCTGCTCTGCCCAAGATTGCAAGGAACTACAAAAGGTTGTGAATGTAGCCCAATCCATCACGCAAACCAGCCTCCCATCCATTGACACTGTCTACACTTCCCGCTGCCTCGGCAAAGCAGCCAGCATAATTAAGGACCCCACGCACCCCGGACATTCTCTCTTCCACCTTCTTCCATCAGGAAAAAGATACAAAAGTCTGAGGTCACGTCGCAACCGACTCAAGAACAGCTTCTTCCCTGCTGCTGTCAGACTTTTGAATGGACCTACCTCGCATTATGTTGATCTTTCTCTACACCCTAGCTATGACTGTGACACTACATTCTGCACTCTCTCCTTTCCTTCTCTATGAACGGTATGCTTTGTCTGTATAACGCGCAAGAAACAATACTTTTCACTGTATGTTAATACATGTGACAATAATAAATCAAATCAAATCAAAATGGTGAGAGTTCTCTGACTCAAGTATAAGATGTTGCTGCGTCCAATTGTCACTCAATGTTGAGGATGGGAGCTATAGTGTAAGCATGATGGTGTCATCGCCGTGTAGATGTGTGAATATTGATTGGGTAACTGTATTAAAGTATAGAATCATGGTAATTAGTGCTTGGTAAATGCAGATGAACTATTATCTGTGTCACATTATGAGAATAATGGATTGTAGTTAATTAGGTAGCTGAAACTCCATCTTGTCTGGGTATATCTCCCCTCCCTGTGCTTGAATAAATTGGTGAACAAAGAAATCGCAGTCTGGTCTGGTCCCTGCGGAATGGGAGGCTCTTGGACCCCCCTCCCCGTCCCCCCTTCCACATGCTAACTCCCGAACTAGAAGCAGGATAGGCCACCAGTCCCCTCAAGCCTGTCCTGCCATTCAATACCACCATGGCTGATCTACATTGGTCTCAGCTCCTTCTCCGTGCCATTTCCCCCGTCGCCCTAGATTCCTCGATCTATCAAATATTTATCCACCTCCACTTTAAATACTTCGAATGATCCAGCCTCCAGCACCCTTTGGGGCAGAGAATTCCAGAGATTCACCACCCTCTGCGAGAAGAAATTTATACACACCTCAGTTTGAAATGATCTTTATCTTGTAGCGATGTCCCCTTGTTCCAGACTCTGCCACTGGTGGAAACGTCTCACCATCCACCCTGCCAAGCCTCCTCGGGATCTGATATGTTTGAATAAGGTCACCCCCTCACTCTTCTAAACTCCAAGGAATACAGAGCCAGACAATTTAGTCTCTCTTGATAGGACAACCCTCTCATCCCAGGAATTAACCTGGTAGATCTCCCTTGGACTGCCTCCAGTGTAACTATATCCTTTTTTTAGGTAAGGAGATCAAAACTGTACGCAGTGTTCCAGATGAGACCTCACCAACACCCTGTACAATTGCAACAAAGCCTCCCTATTTTTAAACTTCCTTTGCAATGAAGCCCAAAATACCCTTTGCCTTCTTAACTACTTGTTGGACCTGCCTGCTAGCTTTTTTTGTGATTGGTGCACTAGAACACCCAGATCCCTCTGCATTCACTCAGCTGCAGTCTATCTCCACTTAAATAATAATCTGCCTTTTGATTCCTCCTACTGAACTGCACGACCTCACCCTTCCCACTTTAAGCTCCATTTGCCAGGTTTTCACCCAGTCGATCTATATCCCCTGCAGAATAACTCTCTTCACCAATGCACTGCACGGATCCCATGTTGGGTACAACGGCTATAACTTAATAAGAACATTAGAATGGGAACAGGAGGAGACCAAATGGCCCCTGGGACCTTCTCCGCCACTCAGTTAGATGATTTAAAGTTTATTTATTAGTGTCACAAGTAGGCTTACATTAACACTGCAATGAAGTTACTGTGAAAATCCCCTTGAATGGTAAAAAAAAGTCAAAAGATAATGGGGAAGACATGCTCTCACCACGGAGGGATTTGTTAAACCGCCGCAGAAACTGGGATCAAATGTTTTTGACACCAGCAACCTGACTGATAGATACAGCCACCTGTCAGTAAATGGAACATAATTCGTTCTTCTTGCTGTGGTTGGATTGTGGGGGGATTCTAGAAACCAGCAGAGATGTTTGACAAACTCTCCTCTCACCAGCTGACAGTTCGTGGCCAATACAGGAGAGTTTTTAATAGTGAGGATATGGAGCACAAAATAAAATTGTGTCTCAATAAAAATAAAATATTGGGGGTTCTGGAAAGCTGAAATAAAAACAGAAAATGCAGGACAAACTCAGCAGGTCTGGCAGTGTCTGTGAGAGAGAGAGAGAGAAACCGAGTTTAGATTTCGAGTGCACCTTCTATCGGACTGGGAACGTTAACTCGGTTTGTCTCTTTCCCTCTCTCCGCAGGCAGGTCGGCTGAGTTTTTCCAGAATTTTCTATTTCAATGTGAAAATTGTGACTGATTTTCAATGTGAGGGAATAATGTTGTGGAGATGCCGGCGTTGGACTGGGGTAAACACAGTAAGAATTTTAACAACACCAGGTTAAAGTCCAACAGGTTTATTTGGTGGCAAAAGCCACACAAGCTTTCGGAGCTCCAAGCCCCTTCTTCAGGTGAGAAGGGGCTTGGAGCTCCGAAAGCTTGTGTGGCTTTTGCTACCAAATAAACCTGTTGGACTTTAACCTGGTGTTGTTAAACTTCTTACAGGGAATAATGTCCCATTGTTGTGGACGGATCTCCCGCGCTGTGTGAGAGCAGGAGAGACGGAAAGTCGAGGATTTCGGACGTGCTGTACTCATGCCGATATAAATGGGTGATAATTGTGCCAAATGGACACAAGTAGAATTGCCCCAACCTGCATTATATTCAATCTGTGTGTATCTCATTGACAAAACCTGTATTTGATTAAATATCTGAACGCTGACTTTTCCTCGGCTAATTCCTTCAATTTCTTAGTTTGTGTTGCAGTTCGTCTGGCTGGCTCGGTGAAGGTCACAGTGGCAGGTTGGTGTTTGAAATTAAATGAGGAAGTTAATTGGATGAGTCACCCACACATGATCACAGATATAGATTACTTCATTTCACAGCTTGAGTCAGAATAACAGTCAGCATTCCGAGTGGCGTGTTTCCTTTCGAGTGACTTCATACATTCGGTAAATCTCCTGGTTAGGTTTCGCCAGCTGGTTGAATAAAAAAAAATGCTGGAAAATCTCAGCAGGTCTGACAGCATCTGTGGAGGGAGAGTAGAGTAAGAAGGCTCACAACACCAGGTTAACCTGTTGGACTTTAACCTGGTGTTGTGAGACTTACCCCAGTCCAACGCCGGCATCTCCACATCAAGGGAGAATAGGGCCAATGTTTCGAGTCTAGATGGCTCTATTCTCTCTCTCACAGATGCTGGCAGACCTGCTGAGATTTTCCAGCATTTTCTGTTTTTGTTTCAGATTCCAGCACCCGCAGTAATTTGTGTTTATCTGAACATTTTATTTACTGTTTACATGAGCAATCGCATTTACTTTACATCAGTATAAACAAGATGCGTGTCAGAAACACTTTGTACAGACAAACTAGAGGCAACTAGTCCAAAGATGTACGGGTTTAGGTGCATTGGCCATGCCAAACTGCCCCTTAGTGTCCCGGAATGCGTAGGTTAGAGGGATTGGCTAGGTAAATGCATGGGGTTATGGGGATAGGGCCTGTGTGGGATTGTGGTAGGTGCAGACTTGATGGGCCGAATGGCCCCCTTCTGCACTGTAGGGATTCTGTGATCCTAACTCCCTGTGTGTGGGAGATTAGGTGGTAATGTTAATGGCACTGGATTGGGGAGAATCACAGTGTGATATTGCAATGGGGCTTGGAGATTTCTATCAATGCGTCAGTTTGCTATTGGGCTATATTGACCAACAAGCCTGTGTGTGGTAAACCTTTAAGTAAGGGTGGCACGGCGGCCCAGTGGTTTAGCACTGCTGCCTCACAGCGCCAGGGACCCGGGTTCGATTCCGGGCTTGGGTCACTGTCTGTGTGGAGTTTGCACGTTCGCCCTGTGTCCACGTGGGTTTCCTCCGGGTGCTCCAGTTTCCTCCCACAGTCCAAAGATGTGTGGGTTAGGCGCATTGGCCGTGCTAAATTGCCCCTAAATTGTTCCCCGATGTGTAGGTTAGAGGGATAAATATACGGGGATAGGACCTGGGTGGGATTGTTGTTAGTGCAGACTTGATGGGCCGAATGGCCTCCCCTGCACTGTCGGGATTCTGTGAAGGTTTTATCCCAGTATTTAATAATCCTTCCCAACCGAGGAGATGTGATTGGAGTCGGTGGGTGCTCCCTGCGGGATCTGGTGGGGAATTTAACACAATCTTCCCTGGTCATGGTGTGTACAGGCTGGGAGCCTGGGTCAGAATCAGGAACAGCATGATATTGTGCTCATTCTCACTATCCATTCCCTTGTACCGCCATTGCTCAATGTATTATAAATTATATTTATTATAACGGGGGAGTTGTCCCTTCGCTGCTCCTTTCACAGCCCTTCTTATACAAACACAGCTTTGAGAGCAGAATGACAGTATCTCCTGGCACCGGTTTGTGGGACCCATCACCGGTTCTCATTGAATGTGTCCAGATTTCACACTGATCGGAAACTCTCTCCCAAATTATCGCTGAACGGTGGGAAGCTTTTTCCCAGGTGGGTGGTGAAGTTCACGAGGGGTCATAGATTCAAGGTGAGGGGGGGAGGGTTAACACGGATATCAGAAGGACGTATTTTACACAGAGGGTGATGGGGGCCTGGAATGCGCTGCCGGGCAAGGTGGTGGAGGCGGACCCACTGGGAACGTTTAAGCCTTATCTGGATAGCCACATGAACAGAGTGGGAATGGAAGGATACAAAAGAATGGTCTAGTTTGGACCAGGGAGCGGCGCGGGCTTGGAGGGCCGAAGGGCCTGATCCTGTGCTGTATTGTTCTTTGTTCTTTATTTGTTACCAAGCGGTTGATAAAAAGGAGTTAGAAACTGGCGCTGCCTGCTTTCCTTTTAAGAAAATAATTTGGTCACCAGAGTAAGAGTGCTCTGAGCCTCCGAATGAAGTTTGGGGCAATCTCCAGGTCAGTCTAGCCCTCCCTGGCTGGCGGAGGTACAGTACAGTGTGCTTTGGACTGAAAACATTCCGAATGGAAACCTTAGAGACTGGCAGTAACTGCATGGATTGGGAGGAAGTGCACCCCGGCTGATATCCCCCACAGTGCGACATTGCCATTGGGTAAAGATAGAACCATAGAAAAATTACAGCACAGACGGAGGCCATTCGGCCCACCTTGTCCATGCTAACCTGAGAACACCCAGGTGCCCTTTCTAATCCCACTTTCCTGCACCCGGTCCATTGCCCAGTAGCTTACAGCATTTAAGGTGCAGATCCAAGGACTTTTAAAAAGAGTTTACGGCCTTTAAAGAGAATAGGGACACCGAGAAAAGGCGGAGAAATGGAGTTACGGCAGGGCTAATGACATTGAGGGCAAGCAGGTTTGAAGGGCTGAATGGCCTCCTCCTCTTCCTGTGTCCCATCACGGATCTGCGGCGCGTTGTTCAATGTTTGTAGAGGATTTCTGGATCCAATCGATGCTGAGTGGGTTAGTGAACCCGGATGTGTGTGGGCAGGGTGGGGGCACACTCTGACCCTGGCATTGGCATGTCCAGGCCCCCTGCTGTCCACTCGGATCAGAGTGCGGCCAGGGTGGGGGCACACTCTGACCCTGGCATTGGATTGTCCAATCCCCCTGCCGTCCGCTGGGATACAGTAAAGGGGGCGTGGGGGGGGGGGGTGCGGGGGGCGGTGGTGGTGAGGGGGGTGGGGGCGGTTTCACTGACACCAGTTCCGCATTCCAATCCGCAAGAGGGACTGTTTGATTTTGCAATGTGTGTGTTGCAGATGAGCTGATGTTATCGGTGGAGCCGGACACAGGTTCAGTGATGAGTGGGGACACTGTGCAAATCACCTGTAGGGTAAGGGGGTCCAGGCCAGTGTTCACTATATTTCTGTACAAGGAGAAGTCAGACCAGCGGAGAATGATTAACATCTCGGGGAAGAGCTTCGAAGGCGTCTTCGAATTCAGAGCCAAGAGTTCAGATGCAGGAACTTACTACTGTGTCTATGACACCAAGACATTTGCCTCGGTCGCTTACAGTAATCGTGTGGAAATAACTGTTAACGGTGAGATTTCTGTCTCCATTGAGGTAGCGGGATAAGGGGACCAGATACACCGCACAGAATATTGATACTTAAATCACTTGTTAAACGACTTGTTACTTACTTAAACTACTTGTTATCTTATTTAAAACATTTAGGGAACTTGGGAAATAAATAGTGATGTCTTGAAAGTGTACATATAACAGAGAAGGAGGTGCTGAAAGTCTTAAAGCGGCATCAAGGTAGATAAATCCCCGGGACCTGATGAAGTGTATCCCAGGACATTGTGGGAGGCTAGGGAGGAAATTGCGGGTCCCCAAGCAGAGGTATTTGAATCATCGATAGTCACAGATGAGGCGCCTGAAGATTGGAGGGTGGAAAATGTTGTGCCTTTGTTTAAGAAGGGCTGCAGGGAAGAGCCTGGGAACTACAGGCCATTGAACCTCACATCTGCAGTGGGTAAGTTGTTCGAAGGTATTCTGAGAGACAGGACCTACAGGCATTTAGAGACGCAAGGACTGATTACGGACAGTTAGCCTGGCTTTGTGAGTGGAAAATCATGTCTCACGAATTTTGAGTTTTTTGAAGGGGTAACAAGGAAGGTAGATGAGGGCAGTGCAGTCGACGTTGTCTACATTGGCTTTAGCAAAGCCTTTGACAAGGTACCACATGGTAGGTTGTTGCATAAGGTTAAATCTCATGGGATCCAGGGTGAAGTAGCCAATTGGATACAAAATTGGCTTGACGACAGAGGGTGGTTGTCGAGGGTTGTTTTTCAAACTGGAGGCCTGTGACCAGGGGTGTGCCTCAGGGATCAGTGCTGGGTCCATTGCTATTTGTCATTTATATTAATGATTTGGATGAGAATATAGGAGGCATGGTTAGTAAGTTTGCAGATGACACCAAGATTGGTGGCATAGTGGGCAGTGAAGAAGGCTATCTAGGATTGCAACGGTCAATTGGGCCAGTGGGCTGACAAATGGCAGATGGAGTTTAATTTAGATAAATGCAAGGTGATGCATTTTGGTAGATTGAACCAGGGCAGGGCTTACTCAGTTAATGGTAGGGCACTGGGGAGAGTTATAGAACAATGAAATCTAGGGTAATTTGTCACAAAAAAAAAATCACAAGACTCACAGCTTGGATTTAAGATTAATCTTTGCAAAGTGAGTTGATCAGTCCCAGTTGGCGGGTTATCTTCTGAGAAGCCAGAGGTTCTCCTTTGGCAGGGGTAGTTCCGACAGGGCGGCACGGTAGCACAGTGGTTAGCACTGCTGCTTCACAGCTCCAGGGTCCTGGGTTCGATTCCCGGCCCGGGTCACTGTCTGTGTGGAGTTTGCACATTCTCCTTGTGTCTGCGTGGGTTTCCTCCGGGTGCTCCGGTTTCCTCTCACAGTCCAAAGATGTGTGGGTTAGGTTGATTGGCCAGGTTAAAAATTGCCCCTTAGAGTCCTGGGATGTGTAGGTTAGAGGGATTAGCGGGTAAAATATGTGGGGGTAGGGCCTGGGTGGGATTGTGGTCGGTGCAGACTCGATGGGGCGAATGGCCTCCTTCTGCACTGTAGGGTTTCTATGATTTCTATGAGAAACTTCCCTTTTATATAATCAGAAAGTTCTGTTGCCATCTCTATGACCTGTTACCCGTTTACGTTTCAAGATGAGCTTGCAAAACCAGCCTTCTGAGGAACCAGAGAGATTTTATCTTCAGTACATTTCAGTACATGCAAAAACAAGCCGTTTCATCGACTTTGTGTTGTGCAATCTTGTCTTAGAGCTGTGTGTGTGTATGGTGGGGGTGCTAGGTAGAGTTGTGTGTGTGTGGGGGGGGGGGTGGGTAGAGTTGTGTGTGTGTGTGGGGGGGGGTGGGTAGAGTTGTGTGTGTGTGTGTGGGGGGGGGGTGGGTAGAGTTGTGTGTGTGTGTGGGGGGGGTGGGTAGAGTTGTGTGTGTGTGGGGGGGAGGGGCTGGGGGGCGGTTAGAGCTGTGTGTGTGTGTGGGGGGGGGGAGGTGGGGAGGGGGCGGTTAGAGCTGAGGGGGGGTTAGGGTTGTTGGATGTCTGTGGAGCTGTGGAGGTTGGGGATCTGTGAGAGCAGATGGGGATTTGTGAGGTGGATTGGAGAGAGAATGTGTTTCCTTTGGCATCTAACCAAAGGTCTTAAATTTAAAATAATTTGCAAAAGAATAAGAAACAAAGAGGGGGGGGGGGCGGAGGAGAAATAGAGGCCTTGTGATCTGAAATGCACTTCAGTGAAAGTAGATTCCATGGGAAGGTTTGAAAGGCAATCAGATATTTACTTGAACATTTGCAGAGTTTTGCCTGAAACTTAACCATGTTCTCATTTCTGGAGGTAGAATCCATTGGGCTGATCGCAATCGGGATCCGCTTGGCCATTTTTTTCATCCTCCACTTGGTGGTGATCTCTGTGTGGTGTTATAAACCCGGCGAAAAGAAACACCCGCAGATACATCAGGGTGACGTGAAACCAATTGAATTGAATCATTATCAGATCGAATGAAACTTAAAAAACTAATCATTAAATCTGTTTATACAGTTCCTGATTTCTGGCAATTGACTATTTGATCTTTCTCTACACCCCAGCTATGTCTGTAACACTACATTCTGCACTCTCTCCTTTCCTTCCCTATGAATGGTATGCCTTGTCTGTGTAGCGCGCAATAAACAATACTTTTCACTGTATACTGATACACGTGACAATAATAAATTAAATCAAAATTTACCATCAAGTGGAAGTAATGTAATGCAGAAAAACATTGTTCAACAAGTTGCTTTGCTGCAAGCTCTGCTCACAGGAATAATGCTGATCAGTTTAGTGCTGACACTTTGTCCCTTGGGGTGAATGGCCAAGTTCAAACTGGCAAACTACTAATTGGATTACTATTATTACTATTACTAATCGGAAGGGATTGATGCTTTGTGCTCCTATTTCATTGGAAGACCCAATTCTAAAAACTTGTCAATCACAGTTTCAATATAACTGCTAGGTTGGCAATAACTAGAAACTCATAGGAACGCAACAACAACTGGAATATTCTTATGAAGCAAAACTTGCCCAAAACCAAGACATTTTGCACCTATTGTGGTCGCCTTTGTTAACTAATTAATTAACTAAATATAAGCTCAAGTACTTATCATAAATGTCAATGTTTAACAGTGTCATGTTATTAGTTATTCCTGTTTGTTATTCCTCAGTTCATGTTATTGTTGTTGTTTTGTGAATGGTATGAAATAAAATTATTAGTGATTACATCATTGTTTCTTATTTCTTCTGTGACAATTGTCAAAATAGAGGATTAATCCTCAATGATTACAGTTCACTCACTATATACCATCGCGTTACTCAGTGTTGGGGTGTCTATGGTAGGGTGAAGGGGATCAAAGGATATGGGGGGGAAGGTGGGGTCAGGCTGGAGTTGGATGATCAGCCATGGTCATAATGAATGGCGGAGCAGGCTGGAAGGGCTGAATGGCCTCCTCCTGTTTCTATTTTCTATGTTAGTATCATTTGTACTATGAGTGAATTGAGACATCTTCTGCTCATTAGGCAATGGATAGCAGTTTATATTCTCTTTTAGTAAAACAAGATAATAATCCGAGGGTGTGACAGTCACTGCTGGGGCACAGGACTAAAACAAAAACATTAATAGAAACTAAACTAACTGAAGCAAACTGCCATTCTTGAGGATGATGATTCCCCACTGGTCATGGGAGGCCTCAAGTGTACCAGCAGACACCACGTGCTTTCTCTCCAGGGCCACCCAGCTGCAAAGCCGCGGTAGAGGGGTAGATAGTCAGGTCGCCCAAAGCCCCCAACTGCCCACTGCCTGGACCTGTTGATGGCCAACCAGGTCAGGCCCAGGAGCAGAGTTCCGCAAGGATCTTCCTCCTAGCCCCCCGCTCCCCCCCCCCCCCCCCCCCTCCCTCTGCACCAGTGACTAACAATGGTTTATGTGTGCATCGCTCTAACGAGAGAAAAATGGGAAAGAGAGTAGGGAACAAGTGGTCGATACACTCCCGTCTGTTTGCATCCCTACTGAGGTGGTGTTTGACTTCTGAGTGTCCAATTGTTTAAGGATCATCAGAGGGACATGGTCGGGGAATACCAAAAATAGAATCATTGTGTTCAAACTGAGGACTGACTTGACCACAACGATCCAGCATGCACACCACAATCTAGAACATTCATTGGGCTGATGGGCAAGGCAAAATTCTAAACATTTTGTCTAACCATAAAGTGGATTAATTGGAGGTGGAGATTGTTTCCACACAGAAAATGAGTGAAGAGGCCACTCGTTAGAACGCTGAATTCGCTCAATGTTACTACAGTGGCACAGCTCTTGAAGCTTCTCCTGATTGGTTGATTGGTTAACTACAAAATAAAAAAAATAAATATTTTTGCTAAGAGCTTCCATCTCATTTTTCCGAATCTTAACAGATCGTTTAAAAACTTCCAGGATCCAGACTTGGATTGGCATCTTTAGCAGGAAAAAGTCAGTTCTCCCTTGGACCATACCCTCTCCACCATAGATGCACCATAGAAAGCATTCTTTCTGGTTGTTTCACAGCTTGGTATGGGCTCCTGCTCTGCCCAAGACCACAAGGAACTACAAAATGTTGTGAATGTAGCCCAATCCATCACGCAAACCAGCCTCCCATCCATTGACTCTGTCTACACTTCCCGCTGCCTCGGCAAAGCAGCCAGCATAATTAAGAACCCCACGCACCCCAGACATTCTCTCTTCCATCTTCTTCCGTCAGGAAAAAGATACAAAAGTCTGAGGTCACGTACCAACTGACTCAAGAACAGCTTCTTCCCTGCTGCTGTCAGACTTTTGAATGGACCTACATCGCATTAAGTTGATTTTTCTCTATACCCTAGCTACGACTGTAACTGTCTCATTTCAGCCTCTGATCTCCGGGTAAGCGTTCTCCCAAGGCGGCCTTCACGACACACGACAACGCAGAGTCGCTGAGCAGAAACTGATAGCCAAGCTCCGCACACATGAGGACAGCCTCAACCGGGATCTTGGGTTCATGTCACACTATTAGTAACCCCCATGACTTGCCTGGACTTGCAAAATCTCACAAACTTTCCTGTCTGGAAACAATACACATCTTTTTAACTGGTGCCTAATGCTCTCTCCACTCACATTGTCTGTACCTTTAAGACTTGATTAGCTGTAAAGACTCACATTCCAATCATTATTCATGTAAATTGAGTTTGTGTTTTTGTGCCCTGTTTGTGATCAGAACTCCCACCCACCTGACGAAGGAACAGCGTTCCGAAAGCTAGTGGCTTTTGCAACCAAATAAACCTGTTGGACCTTAACCTGGTGTTGTTAGACTTCTTACTGTGTTTACCCCAGTCCAACGCCGGCATCTCCACATCATCATTTCCTTAGAGTCATAGAGGTTTACAGCATGGAAACAGGCTCTTCGGCCCAACTTGTCCATGCTGCCTTTTTTTTAACCTCTAAGCTAATCCCAATTGCCCGCATTTGGCCCATATCCTTCTATACCCATCTTACCCATGTAACTGTCTAAATGCTTTTTAAAAGACAAAATTGTACCCGCCTCTACTACTACATCTGGCAGCTTGTTCCAGACACTCACCACCCTCTGTGTGAAAAAATTGCCCCTCTGGACACTTTTGTATCTCTCACCTTAAACCTATGCCCTCTAGTTTTAGACTCCCCTACCTTTGGGAAAAGATATTGACTATCTAGCTGATCTGTGCCCCTCATTATTTTATAGACCTCTATAAGGTCACCCCTCAGCCTTCTACGCTCCAGAGAAAAAAGTCCCAGTCTATCCAGCCTCTCCTTATAACTCAAACCATCAAGTCCCGGGTGGCATCCTAGTAAATCTTTTCTGCACTCTTTCTAGTTTAATAATATCCTTTCTATAATAGGGTTACCAGAACTGTACACAGTACTCCACAGTATTCCTTCTCAATGAACGGTATGCTTTGTCTGTTTGGAGCGCAAGAAACAATCCTTTTCACTGTATGTTAATACATGTGACAATAATAAATCAAATCAAATCAAATCAAGTCAAATCTCTGTGCTCCAGGTTAAGTTGAATTCCTTCGATTCGATTTTTTGGGAGATATTGTTTACAGACAAACAGACTAAGAGGGGCCAAAACATTGACCATTTTAAGCGGTAGACATAACAAGCAAGGAACATTTGTTAGGGATTCAGTCACTGTTCCTGAGCAAGCTAGGTTGTCCAGAGCAGTCTGTGTATGATATTCATATGGAGAACCTCAAAGGTAACACAGCGTGTGGGGTAACTCCCAGTTATAGAAATGTAGTAGATTTGGACCCCGGATGTTACAGTCAACAACTGACCATTTCTGATGCTGATGTCTTTCTCATAGGAAGAAAAAGACTACGTGACTTTGCATAGATTATCCCATGGATAATCTATGCAAAGATCACATGGAGGAAATTCATGAAAAAGTATACGTGCCAAGAATCTGTTGATGGGTTTTGACCCGAGCATTGTCAAGAAAAGAACAAAGAAAACCATAGCACAAGAACAAGCCTGCTCTGACCATGCTGCCCGGTTGAACTAAAACCCCCTACCCTTCCGGGGACCATATCCCTCTATTCCCATCCTATTCATGTATTTGTCAAGACGCCCCTTAAAAGGTTAGGCTATTTATAGACCATTTCTCACAATCATTGTTGGTCCATCAAGACATAACAGCAATACCCAGCCAGCAGAATTTTCCTTCAAGAAACAGATGCCACCTGCAGATGGTATGTTGGTATTCATTGCAAGAGGACGACAGGAGAAGGATATCTTACTGCAGCCGTTAAGGGACTTGCTGAGACCACACCCAAGTACTGTGTGCATCTTTGATCTCCTTATCTAAGGATATATTTGCTTTTGAGGGAGTGCAGCGAAGGTTCACCAGATTGATTCCTGGGATGCAGGATTGTAGTATAAGGAGAGGTTGAGTTGAGTAGGCCCATAGTCACTGGAATTTAAAAGAATAAGAGGGGTTCTCACTAAATGTATAAAATTCTGACAGGGCTGGACTGACTGGACGCCGGGATGATGTTTCCCCTGGCTGAGGTGCCTAGAATAAGGCTGTGGAGGCCAAGTCACTGAATGTATTTAAGAAATAAGTAGATAGGATTACACTAAAGGCGTCAAGGGGTATGGGGAGAGAGCGGGAGAATGGTGTTGAAATAGAGGTTCAGTAACTATCACATTGAATGGTGGAGCAGGCTCGATGGGCTGAATGGCCTACGATTTTCTATTTAGCATTCTGTCCTATATCTCAGACTGTCTTAATCATCTGATAAAAAAAATTGAAGGGCACAAACCACACATTCTGAAGTCAACAAAATTATACCCGTTGATATTGAATTAATATTCATATTACTCTTTAAAAAGCATCAAATAAACCATTGCTGACACTTTCCACCAAGATCCAGCAATGGTTGTGCGTGCCCCTGATTTGCAGGAGGTTAATGTATTCTTGTTGTTGTTGAGTTGCACTCTGGAGATGGAGTGAGGGACAATGGGGGCGGCGCACGGTGCTGCTGCTTCACAGCGCCAGGGAACAGGGTTCGATTCCTGGCTAGGGTCACTGTCTGTGCGGAATCTGCACGTTCTCCCCGTGTCTGCGTGGGTTTCCTCCGGGAGCTTCGGTTTCCTCCCACAGTCCAAAAGACGTGCCGGTCAGGGTGCATTGACCCAAACAGGCTCCGGAGTGTGGCGACCAGGGGAATTTCACAGTAACTTCATTGCAGTGTTAATGTAAGCCTTACTTGTGACTAATAAATAATACACACTGGGGGGGTGAGTACATTCTGGGGGTGAGTGAATGCACAATGGGGGCTGTAGAAATGTCCCTGACCCTGGGCAGCAGGACCCGGAAGCGGAAGTGGTGCGCCGGGTGAAAGGTCGTTGCCAAGCGGAAGATGGCGGCGGAGCTGTGAGAGAGAGAGACTGGGACTGGGACTGAGATAGCGGGGAAGCCGGGGAGAGGGGAGCCGGGGAGAGCGGGAGCGGAGAGCGGAGACCGCGGCCGGTTGAATTCGGCTCCTTTCGGCCCGGGCAGACGGAGGGAGAGACAGAGCCGCCAGGATGGGCCGCCGCTCAACCAGCTCCACCAAGAGCGGCAAATTCATGAACCCGACCGACCAGGCCCGTGAGTACCGGGGGGAAGCGGGATAGTGAACACCAGGGGCGGGATAGTGGGCACTGGGGGCGGGATAGTGGGCACTGGGAGCGGGATAGTGGGCACTGGGGGCGGGATAGTGGGCACTGGGGGCGGGATAGTGGGCACTGGGGGCGGGATAGTGGGCACTGGGGGTGGGATAGTGGGCACTGGGGGTGGGATAGTGGGCACTGGGAGCGGGTTAGTGGGCACTCGGGGGCGGGATAGTGGGCACTGGGGGCGGGATAGTGGGCGTTCGGGGGCGGTATAGTGGGCACGCGGGGGCGGGATGGTGGGCACTGGGGGAGAATGGGGGCAGGATAGTGGGCACAGGGGGGGCAGTAAAGGAGCATTTGGGGGGGGGGGTTTGCAGGGCATTGGGGGAGCCCCGCCCCCAAACAGTTGCTCCTCCTGAGGGGGAAACGGGGGCAGGGGCTGGAGGCAGAGGGAAGGAGGAGAGGGGGTGGGGATGGGGGAGGAGGGCATGTGTGGGTGCTGGGGGGAGAGGTAGGGATCTGGGGAAATGAGGAACGGGGGGGTGCAACATCATGGAGAGAATTGAGCAAGGATCTGTATTCAAAGATCTGCTTTGGTCTGATTTGGTGTAAAATGAAGCAACCTCACACTGTGACCCATTTTCATTGGAAAGCCAGCTTCTGTCCAGAAACCTCTGCTGGTATCTTTATCCTCACATGGGGATCCCTGTCACACACTGAGCAGAGTAAGAAGTCTCACAACACCAGGTTAAAGTCCAACAGGTTTATTTGGTAGCAAATACCATAAGCTTTCGGAGCGCTGCTCCTTCGTCAGATGGAGTGGAAATCTGCTCTCAAACAGTGCACAGAATCACAGAAATCAAGTTACAGAATACTGATTAGAATGCGAATCCCTACAACCAGCCAGGTCTTAAAGGTACAGACAATGTGGTGGAGGGAGCATTAAACACAGGTTAAAGAGATGTGTATTGTCTCCAGACAGAACAGCTAGTGAGATTCTGCAAGTCCAGGAGGCAAGCTGTGGGGGTTACTGATAATGTGACATAAATCCAACATCTCGGTTTAGGCTGTCCTCATGTGTGCGGAACTTGGCTATCAGTTTCTGCTCAGCGACTCTGCGCTGTTGTGTGTCGTGAAGGCCGCCTTGGAGAACGCTTACCTGAAGATCCAAGGCTGAATGCCCGTGACTGCTGAAGTGCTCCCCCACAGGAAGAGAACAGTCTTGCCTGGTGATTGTCGAGCGGTGTTCATTCATCCGTTGTCGCAGCGTCTGCATGGTTTCCCCAATGTACCATGCCTCGGGACGTCCTTTCCTGCAGCGTATCAGGTAGACAATGTTGGCCGAGTTGCAAGAGTAGGTACCGTGTACCTGGTAGATGGTGTTCTCACGTGAGATGATGGCATCCGTGTCGATGATCCGGCACTTCTTGCAGAGGTTGCTGTGGCAGAGTTGTGTGGTGTTGTGGTCACTGTTCTCCTGAAGGCTGGGTAGTTTGCTGCGGACAATGGTCTGTTTGAGGTTGCGTGGTTGTTTGAAGGCAAGAAGTGGGGATGGCCTTGGCGAGATGTTCATCTGCATCAATGACATGTTGAAGGTTCCGGAGGAGATGCCGTAGCTTCTCCGCTCCGGGGAAGTACTGGACGACGAAGGGTACTCTGTCCACCGTGTCCCGTGTTTGTCTTCTGAGGAGGTCGGTGCGGTTTTTCGCTGTGGCGCGTCGGAACTGTTGATCGATGAGTCGAGCGCCATATCCTGTTCTTATGAGGGCATCTTTCAGCGTCTGGAGGTGTCTGTTGCGATCCTCCTCATCCGAGCAGATCCTGTGTATTCGGAGGGCTTGTCCGTAGGGGATGGCTCTGAGCAGCACATGGAGAGGAGTGGGCCATTCGGACCCTCTAATCTGCTTCGCCATTTGATAAGACGCTGGCTGATCTGATTTGATGCCTGTGTGCCTCTGTCAGTTACACACTCTCCCCTCAGAGTCTGAATGTCGTAGGTTCAATTCACACTCTAGAGATTTGAGCACAAAGTCTAGGCCTGTGCGGTACTGTGGGAGTGCTGTGTTGTTGGAGGTTTTGACTTTTGGATGAGACAACCTGTGGCGTTAACTGCCATCTTTAAGTGGATGTAAAATATAGAATGGCAATGTTAATGAAGAGTAGACACGTGGTTACCAATATTTATCCATCAACCAAAGTCTAAATCACATTGCTGCTTGTGGGATCTTGCTGTGTATTAATTGACAGCTACATGTCTGACAAACAACAGTCACTTCATTTCAAAGAGTGCTTCATTTGCTGTAAAGAGTTTTGGAATGTTCTGAAGTTGTGATTATATAAATGTAAGTTTTTTTTGACCGTTCCTAATTCTAACCCTGATTCACTTTTTTATTAACCAGGCAAGGAGGCCAGGAAGCGGGAACTGAAAAAGGTGAGGAACTTGAGTTCATTTCGAATCTCTGTCTTTGCGTTATTGTTTGGAGTTAGTTTGTCTGGGTATTTTCAATGCAAATCTTCAGATGGTTTGCAGATCATATTCCTTCAAAGCTGTGTGTCTGCGCAGCAACCCGAACATCCCAGGACAGGTTGTAAACAAGTTGCCTTCTTTAAACAGCTGTGCAATTATATTGCCTATAAATTCTATTAACCAAATTAGAGGGGACATTGATTTTGTGCCAAAAGTATGCTTGTATAGCAGCTGGGTGTAGTTTGCATTGTACATGGGGAGATGGTGGCACAGTTTATTTCACTGAACTTAGCAATCCAGAGACCCAAACTAATGCTCTGGTATCACACTGGTACTATTTGAATTAAATTAATAAATATAGAATCTAAAACTAGTCTGAGTAATGGTGGGATTGTTGTAAAAACCCATCTGGTTCACTAATGTCCTTTTAGGGAAGGAAATCTGCCGTCCTTACCCGGTCTGGCCTACATGTGATTCCAGACCCACAGCAATGTGGTTGGCTGTAAACTGCCCTCTGAAATGGCCGAGCAAGCCACTCACTTCAAGGGCAATTAGGGATGTGCAACAAATGCTGGCTTGCCAGCAACACCAACACCCTATGAAAATAAATACAACTGAGAAGAAGGCCATTCAGCCCACCACTCCATGTCAGCATTTTCCCTGCACGCGAGTAAAGATTCTAGTCTAATTTACCATCCCAACACCCATATCCCCTCGACCCTTTCCATCACCATCTGTATTCTAAACTTGAGTGCTGATATAGTTTCTGTTTCAACAAATAAACTTGTGTAAAGATGTTTCTCTGCCCCTCTGCATCTTGTATCTGTTCCCCTCCCATTGGAAATATATTGACTGATAGCTTGGAGGGTAAATGAACTAGCTGGCACAATTTGGATCACAATTCTGCAGTAGGAAGATTAAAGGTTTAGTCCCACAACTATGCTGAGTTGGTGGATTTGAGCTCAGGCAGCAGTTGAGGGCCTCCATCTTCTTGTACTTCGACGGTGGAGAAGATGTAGCCAGTGTCGTCACTCCTGGTTGTTATCCAGTGGTTGCTGCTGGATGGGGACAGAATTCAGACTCAAGTGCCATGTCCTGGAGATACTGACTTTCCACTCTCATATGAAGAGAAGGTGTTTGCAATAAGCCTCAATTTCAGGATTGTTCAGGGAGAAAGAAGAACTCATGGGTTGGCACGCAGGAGAAGGAATGAAAGGGAAGTAATGCCATTCTCGGATGAAGAGAGAAAAAAATTGCAATTGGATGGATTGAGTTTGGAGATGAGGGGAAGATTGTCAGATTTAAGTGTAACTCTGACGAAGGGTCATTCAGATTCAAAACGTTGGCTCTATTCTCTCTCCACAGATGCTGTCAAACTTGCTGAGATTTTCCAGCATTTCCTAATTTTGTTTCAGATTCCAGGATCTACAGTGATTTGCTTTTATCTAGCTATAAGTATAGGTTTGTTGGACCAGTTTCCTCGGTTAAGTTGTCACGGATTTTGTTTTGTTAACTCAGCTTCCCATCGTGCGATTGTCCTCGGTGTAAATTTGCTTTATTGATGGATTTCTGGATAACCTTTGTGTTCACAGAACAAGAAACAGCGAATGATGGTGCGAGCTGCTGTGCTTAAGATGAAAGATCCCAAGCAGATAATTAAAGACATGGAGAAGCTGGATGAAATGGGTAAAGAACCGGAATTGGAATTTTCCAGGATAAAACTTTGTGTTTTTTTTAAAGTCAGAACCAGATGAAGAGATGTTTTGAAACATGCTTGTTTGCCAGTAGATTGTGTCATATTCATGCCCCGGGAATTTGGGATGTGTGTTTTGTTAGAATGTAACCAGTGACTACTTTGTATTGGATGTAATGTGACCAATGGTAACAAGCTGTAGGGGTCAGCTGACCCAGTAAAACATGAAACATTGGCAGCAGAGGAAAACCCATCGTAATTTGGTGTTTGGTTTTAAAGAAGTGGTACGACCATGGCAGAAGATAGGAGTAAACCGGTGGGATTGGGTTGTCCCCCTGTCTTTTCAGGTGCCGAACCATATCGGCAATGGAAGGCAGAGGTGGAAATGTGGACCCTTGTCACCACAATACCGAGAAAAAAAAGCAAAGATATGGCATTAACTTTGTCGCTTCCAATCAGGAACAAGATAAGAAGCAAAGTATTTTCCAATTGGACAGCAGATACCCTGAATAGAGAAGAAGGGCTCCAGCTCCTGCTACAATTCTTAGATGAGTTTTACCAGAAAGATGAGTTCTTGGAGAATTATGAAGAATGGGTGATGTTTGACAGGATTAGGAGACAAGACACCCAGTCCATGGAAGAGTATATCATGGATTTTGATAGGGGCCGTAACAGGCTAATGAAATTTAATTTGGAGATTCCAGATGCAGTACTGGCCTTTAAGTTGATGGACTGTGCATGTCTGTCGCATATGGATACTCTTTTAGTAATGGCTTGGAGTGGCCCAGGGTGAAGCCCCAAGTTTGGAGTAATGATGTTTCTTTATTAAACCCTTTCTTTGATTTACAAGTTGGAGTAAATTTTGTGTATTTTCATTAGCTGCATTTTGAAGAGTTCCTTCTGACGAAACATGTTTGATGTCTTGGTACATAAGACTATATTCTAGTCACAACATTTCCACTAAATCGCTCAATTCTATTTTCCATGTTGCTGTGAACAGTTTGTGAACAGTGTCCTTTCCATATATTCAGCGGTTTTAGCATCTCAAGTGTTCCTGTTTGCTTGTAATTGGAATCCTCAAGATGTTGTTTGTTTCTATCTGATCTGTTCTATTTTGCTTCGTTCTAAGGGGATCCCAAGGATATGTCAGACTTTTGGGCAAGAGATTGGGGGAAATTATTTAGAATGTTGCAGCAGTCTTGTTATCTGATGTGCAGGGTGAATTCTAACCACTGTTAACCTGTGCTGGAATTATATCTGTTCTGCATGCTGTAATTTTTGTCCCCCGCCCCTCCCACAACTCCGGTTTTCTGCAGAATTCAATCCCGTGCAGCAGCCACAACTTAATGAGAAGGTGCTGAAAGACAAGCGGAAAAAGTTACGAGAGACGTTTGAACGAATCCTGCGGCTGTATGAGAAGGAAAATACTGAATTTTATAAGGAGCTGCAGAAACTGGAGAGTGAATATGAGCAGAAAAGGTCACAGCTCTGCCAGTTCTTTGATGCTGTCAAGGTGAGGAATGATTGAATATATCAATAAATATGTGAATTAGGAGCAGGAATAGGCCATTTGGTCACTTGAACCTGCAATATCGTTTGATAAGATCATGGCTGACCTGATTGTGTCCTCGACTCTACTTTCCTGTCTACCCATATGACCTTTGACTCTTGTCAATCAGAAATTTATCTAACTCTAAAAATATTCATCGACCCTGCCTCCACTGCTGTCTGAGGAAGAGAGTTACACAGGCTAGCAACCCCGCTGAGAAAAAAAGATTCTTCTCAAGCCCACCTTACATGGGAGGCTCTTTAATTTTTAAACTGTGTCCCCCTAGTCCCAGTCTCTCCCAATAGGGAGAAAATCCTCTCAGCAGCCACCCTGTCAAATCCCCTTTGTTTCAATAAGATCACCTCTCATTCTTCTAAACTCCAAAGGATACAGGCCCAAGCTGTGCAACCTTTCCTCATAATTCCTTTATCCTGGCCATCAGTTGAGCAAACTTTCTCTGAACTGCTGCGAAATATAATTATATCATTTTTTTTGAGCAGAAGACCAAAACTGTACACGGTACTCCAGATGTGGCCTCACTCGTGCTCTGTACGACAAAGCGAAACTTCCCTACTTTTATATTCCATTCTCCTTGCAACAAACACAAACTTTCTATTTGCCTTCCTAATGACTTGCTGTACCTGCATTCTAACATTTTGTGATTTATGTACCAGGGCGCCCCGATCACGTTGTATTGCAGTGTTCCGTGGTCTTGCTTCCTTTAAATAATATACAGCTTTCCCATTCTTCCTGCCAAAGTCATAGAAATCATAGAAACCCTACAGTGCAGAAGGAGGCCATTCGGCCCATCGAGTCTGCACCGACCACAATCCCACCCAGGCCCTACGCCCATATCCCTACATATTTACCCGCTAATCCCTCTAACCTACAAATCTCAGGACACTAAGGGGCAATTTTAGCATGGCCAATCAACCTAACCTGCACATCTTTGGACTGTGGGAGGAAACCGGAGAACCCGGAGGAAACCCACGCAGACACGAGGAGAATGTGCAGACTCCACACAGACAGTGACCCAAGCCGGGAATCGAACCCAGATCCCTGGAGCTGTGAAGCAGCAGTGCTAACCACTGTGCTACCGTGCCGCCCAAGTATACAAGTTCACATTTTCCCACTTTGTATTGTATCTGTCAAATTTGTGCCTGCTATCTTAAGGAAACTGCAAAGGGATGGAGATAGATTAGGTCCTCCTCACAACCTACTCTCCTACCTATTTTTGTATTGTTAGTATATTTAGCCACCATACATTTGGTCCTCTTATCCAATTCATTGTTGATCCTCACATCATGAGCTCTTACTTTGTGACGGAGTCTTTGTTGTGACACCTTGTCAAATACCCAAGTGCACCACAGCTACAGGTCCCCCTTTACCCATATTGTTTATTACCTCCTCAAAGAACGCTAACAAATTAGTCCAATATGATTTCCCTTTCACAAAACCATGTCGACTCTGTCTGATTGCATAGAGATTTTTAAGTGCCCGCTATAAGCTCCTTAATGAAAGATTCCGGCATTTTCCTGTTTTTATTTCAGATTTCCAGCATCCGCAGTATTTTGCCTTTAATTAGAAATTGTATATTTTTTAAAAGCACATTCTCATGGCAGTGGAATGGTGTTAGTTATAAGGCGGGTGTGTGATATTCCTTAAGAGCATCATTCTGGAGTGGATAGATAGGATACCCGACCTGACACCATCTCTTTAATATCTGATAACAGAAGGCTAGTTTGGCCTTGTGCACCTCCCACTGTAAGTTCACCGGTGTGTTTGGCGGCGTGTAGTAACATAGAAACATAGAAAAACTACAGCACAAACAGGCCCTTCGGCCCACAAGTTGTGCCGAACACATCCCTACCTTCTAGACCTACCTATAACCCTCCATCCTATTAAGCTCCATGTACTCATCCAGGAGTCTCTTAAAAGACTCCATTGAGTTCGCCTCCACCACCCCTGACGTAGTTAAAGAAAAGTTTGAGTTTTGTGTGTTTCAGTCTAGCTTAGAGGGGATTTGGACCAAATTTATCACTAAATTAATGATCTCGCCCACACACCACAGGGTACCTGTTGTGAGAACTTGCTATGCCTGTGCAGCAAGGGTTGGAGCAGGGAACAGAAATATATGGCAAAACCATTTGGCAGAACAGAGCTGTGCCTGAGCTCTGACTACCCTGAAGCAGGCAGGATTCAGGAGACTCCCAAGGCTTTTCATGCATATATAAGAAGGGAATAGTGGATATTGGAATAGTGTAGGTTAGATGGGCTTTAGACTGGTTGGCGCAACATCGAGGGCCGAAGGGCCTGTACTGCGCTGTAATGTTCTATATAGCTAACTGTGCTGTAACTGAGCTGGCGCTATTGACATTACTGAGAGAAAATAACTTTCATTCTAAAAATGAAGGATACTCCCTTCAAGTTTCCAATTTGTTCATCTGTGCACAATCCTTGTTGTCATTCTCCAAATTACAAATTTTGTAAGCTGCATGTTTAAGAACACCAGTGATGGATGTTGCACTTTGTATGTCTAATGGAGCAGATACAATCACTACTCAAACTGCAAAGCATTTGTTTGTTTTGTTAACGCCTATTGAACCGCATTGATAAATAACCCACTGTGGGTGTAATCAGCAAGATCGCCTTACCGACAAGTCCCCAGGGCCTGAGCCCCATCTCTCTCTGAAGAATGTGGTGCTTTGGTCCGAATTTGCAGCCTTTATCTTTCCCTTTGCTTCACGCAAATGATTAATGGCCCAAATATCACTTACAAAGCGCTGCAGTGTCACACAGGGAAGTGCTGGATGAGGCTCCATGTCGGGAGGCAGCACTTTCATGTTGCGTGTTGCTTTTTGTTGGTTGTATTGACTTCCCTTTGAAAGTCCTGATGAACCAACATTTCCACCATCTTCTGCAATAAGGGATAATGTTCTGAAATTGGAGAGGTGGATTCCAAATAGGGCTCTTGCTGAACTGGAGCCTGCCCCGTAGTGAGACTGCCTGTTACAATTGCTGCCAGATGTTTCATAATTCCAGATGTATTTCATGAAGAGCAGGAGGTACACAAAGTCAATTTTGCTCGAGTTTCCCCTCCAGCCTGGAGATTGAAGTGCTTTTGGTTCAAGGCAGATATGAACAGACTTGGTGTTTTAAAGAAGGAGCTGTGATGGAATTAGGATGAATACAGCTCACAGCTTTCTGTAGAAAGACCCTGGTGAAAGCATTCAAGACTGAGGGAGAATTGAGAGCAGAGTCGTATCAAACATTCAAAGCAAACATTTCTTCAAACCTGCTATGAAGTGACATGAAATGGGAGCTTTTTAAACAACAGTGGGATGAAACGGCAGTAATGCGTTTTTTTTAAAGTTGAGTGAAAATTTTCATTAAACCAGAATTGAAATGTTCTTTCTGTGTGAGAAAAGGGTGAGTAGGCTTGTAAATTCCCTTGTGTTCAGAGTGTCTAATACCCCCGCCCCCCGGCTTTGGGAGCGTTTTCTAATATCAGGCTCCTGGGGTCAGTATGTCCTATTTGCTGTTTCACTCGCAATGTTCTCTGATGAGAAAAGATTGCAATGCAACTAGCAACTCTCAAGACTCACCAAATCCCCACTGCCATCAGATATTTATAATTCCAAAGTAAGAAGTCTCACAACACCAGGTTAAAGTCCAACAGGTTTATTTGGTATCATGAGCTTTCGGAGCGCTGCTCCGAAAGCTCATGATACCAAATAAACCTGTTGGACTCTAACCTGGTGTTGTGAGACTTCTTACTGTGCCCACCCCAGTCCAACGCCGGCTTCTCCACATTCTAATTCCCAGTGCAGTTGCTAGCAGGGATATTTCATGCTAACCTTTGTCTCCTTTGTAGTAACATATCTACTAAAGACATTCACTTCCAAGTGAAGAACATCTTGCCGTAGGAAGCCAAGGACCATAGTTATCTGTGCTGCTTTCAAATTGCATGTTTGAAAAGAGAGTTTGTTCATTGCTGCAGTGTAAGCATGTGGCCATTTTCCGTCTTTATACAGAATGCTCAACATGTGGAGGTGGAGAGTATTCCACTGCCAGACATGCCTCATGCGCCATCAAACATCATGATTCAGGATATCCCCCTCCCTGGAGCTCAGCCTCCCTCAATATTGAAAAAGACATCAGCTTATGGGTGAGCAGCAATTCATTTGTATCTGAAGCCTCTTGGGTACGTACATAGACAGTGAATGTTCAAACGCAAAGGATGGATGGGTCTTGGGTGGAGGGGTAAGCACCACTCGAGCTATTTTACTGATTCTGAGGGCGGCACGGTAGCACAGTGGTTAGCACCGCTGTTAATCTCACAGCGCCAGGGACCCAGTTTCGATTCCCGGCTTGAGTCACTGTCTGTGCGGGTGGAATCTGCACGTTCTCCCCGTGTCTGCGTGGGTTTCCTCCGGGAGCCCCGGTTTCCTCCCACATTCTGAAAGACGCGCTGGTTTGGTGCATTGACCCGAACAGGCGCCGGACTGTGGCGACTAGGGGAATTTCACAGTAACTTCATTGCAGTGTGACTAATAAATAAACTTTAACTTAAAAAAATTATCCTCTGTGGTGTTGTGGCCTATCCAAACCGAAAGAAATTGGCTTGTTGGTCAGCGAGGGTATCGACACAGATAAGTAGCTGTAACATTTTCAAGCTTATCAGTTGGAATTTGGGAAGACAATAGCAATGAATAGACTTACACACAGTCAGGCAGTGGCTGTTTCTTCCACTCTAGATTTTATTAAATGCACAGTGGAGCAGTTGTGCATTTTTTATATTTTGCTAGTCAATCTCTGGTCACATTACACATGGAATCAAGACAGCATTACAGGCTGAAGAATAATTGGACCGGGGCAAGCAGATATAATTCAGTCCCTATCTTAAAGATATACAATCCATCTTTATTTTGGGGGTTTTTAATACAATTTCTTGCTCATGATCATACCCTGATGTGTCCACCTGAGGGCAGGTGAAATTATAGCATGGCAAGTTTACAAGGGCAGTTTCCATTAGAATCATAGAATCCCTACAGTACAGAAGGAGGCCATTCGGCCCATCGAGTCTGCACCGACCACAATCCCACCCAGGCCCTATCTGTTCATCTAGCAGAAGGAATTCTTCAGTTGCAAGCAATAAAAAGAACTTGCTTCAGAAACTAAATCAAAGAAAAAGGTTTAATGAAGAAACTTCATTACTCCAACACTTGAGGCCACACCCTGGGCCATACAAGCTCCCCACAATTCCCATCTGCTGCTTATTTATGGTGGGTCAGCTGACCACAATGTAACCCATTGGTTACATTCTAACAGATCCAATATTATCATTGATCACATTCTTAACACGATCCGCGTAACCCCACGTATTTACCCTGCTCATCCCCCGACACCTTGGAGGCAATTTAGCATGGCCAATCCCACCTGACCCGCACATCTTTGGACTGTGGGAGGAAACCGGAGCACCCGGAGGAAACCCACGCAGACACGGGGAGAATGTACAATCTCTACACAGGCAGTGACCCAAGTCGGGAATCGAACCTAGGTCCCTGGAACTGTGAGGCAGCAGTGCTAACCACTGTGCTGCCCCTAAATCTAATTCTGAATGTAGACAGCAGTTTGTATTGGGAACAGTAATGGAAAGTGTGTGCAGACTTAAGATTTTTAATATTACTTCAACAACACAACCAGACATTTAGATTGAGTTTTATCTTCCTAAATGAGGGGTGTGTCTCGTTAAGATGTATCATGTTGGTTTAAGTACTGGGATTATTTATGTGTTGGGGCAGTTTGAGTAATACTTTAATACGGATCTTTGTTTGAAAAGAAATCCACAATATCAATTCTTCCCTGCAGGCCACCCTCTAAACCTGTTACACTAATGCCCCCTCCTTCACATGGAGTTCCTCGATTACCACCTGGTAAGAAGCCCCCTGGCCCACCCCCAGGGCCACCTCCGCCTCAGGTATTAGCTCTTTATGCAAGAAGGATGGGCCCCCCTCCAGGCTTACCTCTGAAGGGAAAGGATGAAGATAATGTTTATGATCCTGAAACTGGTAAGGCATCTTCACAGGCGTTGCTGTGTGTTTCCCAGTTTTCTTATAGTGCTCTGTGTGTTAGTATCACCCTGTGAATATAGTTCCACAGTTGATGTGGAGTGTCGTATACTCTATCCTAATCTCGACCTTTTGCCTCTTTAGCGATTCAGGATATGCAAGAAGAGGATGAGGAGGACAGTGGTGATGATGATTACCCTGAAGACATGGAGCAGGATCAGGATGGAAATCGAGACGACCAGGATGAAGACAGCGAAGACTCGAAAGACAAAGACAGTGATGATGACGACGATGATTTTCGGCATCGAGATGAAGATGATGAAAGTTTGCGGCTGGACGATGATAAACCGGGTACGTTCTCCGTCTATTTGGTTGTTTTTCAACGTGATTCAGTCACCCATCCGTCTGCTTTTTATTCCTTTCCTTCATACGTGTGAAAGTGAGAGAGCTGGAGCACGATGCAAGCGAGATCACACCTGGAGCACTGTGTGCAGTTTGAGTCTCCTTGCCTAAGAAAGGATGTGCTTGACATAGAGGGACTACAGCGAAGGTTCACCAGACTGACTGATTCATGGAATGGCAGGATTGTTGTATGAGGAGAGATTGGGTCGACTAGGCCTGTATTCACTGGAGTTTAGGAGAATAAGAGGGGATCTCAAATTCTGACAAGGCTGAACAGACAGGATGGAGGGATGATGTTGCCTTTAGCACAGTCTCAGGATACAGGGTAGGCCACTTAGCACTGAGATAAGGAGAGATTTCTTCACTCAGAGGTTGGTGAACCTGTGGAATTCCTGTGGAGAGGGTGGGAGTTGAGATAGAGGATCAGCCATGATCATATGACCGATGGAGCAGATTTGAGGGGCCGAATGGCCTGGTCCCCTTCATGGTAATGCACGCTGATTTCCAGTATACTGTAGCACCACGCTATCTGGTGATCATGGTTTCAATCTGTAGGCTGGTGTCCGTCCAATATTGTACTTTTTACTGCTTGTGTGAACGCGATTCCAATCAACTTCTGCTGATGCAGACTCCAGACGTGGTGCTTTACAGATCGCGCGAATGTGCTGACGGTCTTTCTGACCAGGTTGCTAACGCCTAAATGTAAATGAATCTATAACAATGAGAATGATTGGCTTATGGAAAGCTAAGCTGTGCTTTTTGTTGCATCGCTATTTACTGGGACATTGAAATGCTTTGGCTGAGCGTGTATTGTCTTCCCACAGGCCGCATTGTCCGCTTTGCAGACGTGCAGGACAAACACAAGAAAAAGAGGAAGAATCTGAAGGAGCTCACTCCTCTGCAAGCGATGATGCTTCGAATGGCAGGTGAGTAATCGGACAGGCCCTCGACTTCCATCGGAGGCAGCTCGGACCCACATGGAGATAGTAACCGATCTGTAAGTGGTAAGGCTGCAGGGACCGTGGCATTTCATGTTGGAATACAGTAGATGGTTATGTACAGATAGTCATGGATAAAGGGTCTAGTCTTCCAGAAGATTACAAAAACGCTGTACGGCTGGCGCTCCATATGTATTCCTCTAATCCTGACCCCCAGAGATTCCTGAACTTTAATCATTCCACAGTAAGAAGTCTCACAACACCAGGTTAAAGTCCAACAGGTTCATTTGGTAGCACAAGCTTTCGGAGTGCCGTTCCTTCATCAGGTGAGTCCTGATGGCTTATGGAAAGCATGTTCCATCATTGGCAGTCAATTGCAAAGACCCTAAGCTCTGGAATTCCTTCCTTAAACCTCTTCTGCCTATTTTTCCTCCTTGAAGGTACTCCTTAAAACCCACCTGTTTGACTAAGCTTTTGACACCTGCCCCAATATCTCCTTGGGTATCTTGGTGTCAAAGTTTGTTTGACAATATTCCAGTGAAGTGCTTTTTAAAATGTTTCATTTTGTTAAAGATGCTTTATAAATATATGTTGCTGAATTGTCTAGCCCAAGCCAAGTTTAATCTGCAGCGTTTGCTGTGTTGGCTGGCAGGACAGTTAGACAGTATTAACCTGGAAAATAGTAAAGAATTGCAAATAGCAAGTTTTTAAAAAATTTTAAAACAGAGTAGATCGACCGTTCCAGCTGTCGAGTGTGTCCATATCCACAGGATTTTAAAACATTGGCAGAAGATCTAGAAGCGGAGAGGAGGACATATCTTTCTCTCTGGGAGATGTCAGGACCTGGAACACTTTACCTGCAAAGGTGGTGGAAGTTGATTCCCCTAAACCATTTTAAAAGGGAGTGGGACAGATAATCAAAGATGAGAAACTTAACAGGATTACAGGCAAAAAATGAAGGTGTGGGAAGGTGCAGGACTGTTCTTGCAAAGAGTCCGCACAGATAGAACTGGAAGAATAATCTCCTGTGCTTTAGATTTATGATATTTCATCAAATTAAAATCTGTAATGATTTAAATGGGAGCTAATAAATGTCATTAGAAATGGCCTTGGATCCTCAGATTACAGTAGAGTAAAATCAGCTGCTGTTCAGCATCCAGAAACTGGCTAAAAATGGAATACATGTGAAGATTGGTTAAAGCGATATTCGCACTCAGTCTCCTGGCCATGGTGCAGCAGCTGTAACTCACTACCGAGGCTCACGTCCAGAATGGCCAGCTGTACCAGATGCCAAAGCCTTTCCAGCAGTTGTGTAATTGTATAGCAGTGATAATTAGTATCTTCAGGAAGGAACTAGGTGGGAGGAGGTGAGGGACAGGTGGTGAAAGTGTGTCGGAGACAACAAATCGTCCTGAGCTAGAACCCGGGTTTGATTCTGGCCTTGGGTCACTGTCTGCGTGGAGTCTACACATTCTCCCCGTGTCTGCGTGGGTTTCCTCCGGGTGCTCTGGTTTCCTCCCACAGTCCGAAAGATGTGCGGGTTAGGTGGATTGGCCATGCTAAATTAGTGTCGGGGACTAGCTAGGGTAAATATGTGGGGTTGTGGGGATAGGGCCTGGATGGGATTGTGGTCGGTGCAGACTCGATGGGCCAAATGGCCTCCTCCTGCACTGTAGGGATTCTATGATTCGAGCTGTCCGGGGATCCTGTCCTGGTGCCGGGGATCTAGACATGGTGCTGACAGTTGGAGCCGTGGGTGCTGAATTTCGAGGTGTTCTCCCTGTAATATTGGCAGGAGGTTAGCTGAATCCCCGATAAATTGTTTTAAAAAGTCGTGTATGCTGTTTCCTGGATTCTGTGGCCCTTTTTCTAAAGTTATGATGGGACTGGAGGTACAGAATTTCAGAGTGACGATGTTTCACACCAGCAGAAAAACACCAGGCATCGACGAGGATAATAAATCTGATAATGTGTCTGGTCAGCAATATTCAAACACGCTGATGGTTTTCTGTGATTTTAAAAAAATAATAAAATTCCCCTTGTGGCAATTGGCACACTGAGTTTGATTTTTCTTTCCTGGGTTGTTGTGCTGATGAATTATGTGGGGACAGCCGCTTTGTTCCTGTAAGATGGATCAGTGATTGGCCTGCTTTCAGGCCAATGTTGGTTCTATGGTAGTAAATCCACAATTTTTATTTGTTCAGTGTTTGTAGAGAGCTCTGTGTGCTGGATGTCAAATTAAATTAATACTGTACCTCCTAATAGGTCAGGATTTCCCCGAGGACGAAGAGGAGGAGGAGGAGGAAGCCCATACCGAGGGAGGTGCAGACGAGGAAAAGATGGAAACAGAAGAGCAGAGTCGGGAAAAGCGACAACGGGAGGAGTTGCGGCCAGAGGGACCGCAGGTTCCACCACCGACTCAGATGCCCCCTAGGGCGCCAATGCAAGCCCCGCCAATGCCTGGGCCCCCACCACTTGGACCTCCTCCTGCACCTCCACTGAGACCTCCAGGACCACCCTCTGGCCTGCCACCAGGACCACCTCCAGGTAAGAAACAGAATAGTCACCCAATACCAATTTGTGTGACTATGGAAATTGTCACAATTCAGGTCAGAAACTCCACAGTGTTCAACTCCACAGTGTTCTATAGAGCCTGCCTGGATCATAAGTTTTGCATTTTGAATTCGGCTAGGATAAGCATGATAGGTTTCACTTCAGGTATGATTCAAATAACCCACTAGAGAGCTTTTATCAAACAAAGGGTGGCACAGTGGTTAGCACTGCTGCCTCACAGTGCCAGGATCCAGGGTTCGATTCCCGGCTTGGGTCACTGTCTGTGTGGAGTCTGCACGTTTTCCCCGTGTCTGCGTGGGTTTCCTCCGGGTGCTCTGGTTTCCTCCCACACTCCAAAGATGTGTGGGTTAGGTACGTTGGCCATGTCAAATTGTCCTTTAGTGTCCCGGGATGCGTAGGTTAGAGGGATTAGCGGGATAAATATGTGGGGTTACAGGGATAGGGCCTGGATGGGATTGTGGTCGGTGCAGACTCGATGGGCCAAATGGCCGCCTCCTGCACTGTAGGGATTCCATGATTCTAAAGTTTAATTAAGAATATAGTTAACATGTATGGAAAGAAATTTAGCAAAAACTTTAATTAATTACCAACAAAAACAAAACAACCACGATAATGTATAACCCTTAAATACATCTAAAATGTTCAGATCAAACCAAAACCTTCCAGAGATAAAACCCTTTAAACAAGTTCAGCACAGCAAAGTCTGATGCTCACATGATACTGAAATTGAGTCCTTTGGTTGGAGAATTGAAAACTCTGTCTTGTAAGTTCTAGTCGTCCTCTTGACACCACCCAGAAGAGTTTGAAGTTGGAACAGCTTCCCAGAACCCCAGGTAGACTCTGATCAAGCCACCAACAGCAGATTTTCTACTGCAGGAAGGCAAGAAGCCTTGCTTTCAGCTAACCAGCAGAACTTCCAAAATCCAGGGAGAGAGAGAGACACTGCTTTCAGACAGTGTAAACAGCCCAGCAACATTGACATCAGCTAAGGCTGTGAGCTAGAGAGAACATGATTTTTTAAAAAAACTCTTAAAGATACACCAATGTCACAAAATGATGTTACTAATAAACTGTACACTTGAAGGGAATTGTGTTAAAATAACACAAAAGATTGTGATCAGTTTGCACCTTCTGCTGTGGGAGATTTTATTGAAGTTGTTGAGTCCAGCTATTTTGAACTGAATGATTGTACAGTTTAAATGCTTGAATTGGTGTTGAAGCGGGGAAGATTTTTAAGTTGGCAGAAGTTCCCTCTTTAAGCATTGTGGAGTTGAGTCTTTAATCTGCCCTCAGTTGACTGGTGTGGAAGTAGGGCAGTTGGGGATGGGCAATAAATTCTGGCCCAGCCAGCATCACCCCCACCCCGTGAATGAATTATAAATTAGTGACACAGTTTGTGTGGTAAATTAATACGTTTTAAACCAATAATTGCCAGAACACAGGATAGAGTGGATGTAGAGAGGATGTTTCCATTAGTAGGAAAAACTAGAACCAGAGGGCACAACCTCAGGCTAAAGGGACGATCCTTTAAAACAGAGATGAGGAGGAGTTTCTTCAGCCAGAGAGTGGTGAATCTGTGGAACTCTTTGCCGCAGAAGGCTGTGGAGGCCAAGTCATTGAGTGTCTTTAAGACAGAGATAGATAGGTTCTTGATTAATAAGGGGATCAGGGGTCATGGGGAAAAGGCAGGAGAATGGGGATGAGAAAAATATCAGCCATGATTGAATGGCAGAGCAGACTCGATGGGCCGAGTGGCCTAATTCTGCTCCGAGGTTTTATGATTTTATAGTCTCTCTGCTGTTCAAGGAGGACTTGGCATTTGATGTCGAATATTTGTCACAGACATGTCGTGGCCAGGCTGCAGAGTACTGGATTTGTTGAAGGAAAACTGTTTTTGGAGCAAATTCTTGTTGCTTCCATGGGAAAAGGAAGAGAAAAAGATTTTTGTCTGGAATTTGTTGGAAATGCAGTTTGTAATTGGTTTCCCAGTTAGTTCCCCTGTGAAATCTCCTCGAAATTTGCCCGTCTTGTGTTGAAGCAATTAGTGTGGCAGTGTTCGGGTCGTTGTGGGATATTCTAACTTTTTGTATCTTTCTATTGGAGAAAGGAGATTCAGCCGATCTCTACCACAGAGCGGGTTTATTACTGCGATTGGTTTTTCCTGTCTGATTGTAATCGTATGCTGTTAATTCCAGGTGCGCCTCCATTCATTCGACCACCGGGGCTACCTGGCATCAGAGGACCGATCCCGCGATTGCTTCCTCCTGGACCACCGCCTGGGAGACCTCCAGGCCCACCACCTGGACCCCCACCTGGCCTTCCTCCAGGCCCACCACCCCGCGGACCCCCTCCCCGATTACCACCGCCAGCTCCCCCAGGTAAGATAGAATCTGTTACATGATATCTACTCTGTTTACATAAACAGTAGTCACAACACTCTAACGGTGTGTGTGAGTGGGAGTGTGCGCGAGGGAGTGGGAGTGTGCGCGAGGGAGTGGGAGTGTGCGCGAGGGAGTGGGAGTGTGCGCGAGGGAGTGGGAGTGTGCGCGAGCGTAACACTACCCATTTAACACAGCGCAACATACCGCATTCTTTAACTGCTGCCCTCCCCTAACAATCAGGAGTCCAGTGGGGGCAGGGTTTATTTTTTCATTTACAATTAAGTATAAAATAGCTTCATGGGCCAAATTGCCTCTTTCTGCACTAAAGTTTAAAGTTTATTTATTAGTGTCACAAGTAGCCTTACATTAACACTGCAGTGAAGTTACTGTGAAAATCCCCTAGTCGCCACACTCCGACGCCTGTTAGGGAATTCTATGATCTTTGGAAGCCAATCGGCTAATAATCTTCAACATTGTTAAACTGACAAGAAAGGAAAATATTCCTGCAAAGACAATATTAGTGTGCAGAGTGGAAAGGACCAATGTGATAAGCGTGCATTTAAACCTCTGTGGAGCCAGAAGTTATAAATACATCTCTGACATTGTGACTTGCATATTTTTAAAAGCTCTGTAAGCTTTGAAACTGTTTTTAGTCATTCAGGGAACACGGGCTTTGCTGGATCGCTCAGCATTTACTGCCCATCCATATTTGCCCTTGAGAAGGTGGTGATGAACTGCCTTCTTGAACCGCTGCAGTCCCTGTGGTGTTGGTACACCTACAGTGCTTGGCTTGAATAGTTCACTGGATCATTTCAGAGGGCATTTAAGAGTCAACCACATTGCTGTGGATCTGGAGTCAACGCTTCCTCAGTGCTGTGCTGAACTATCTGCCTTGATTTTTGTACAGTAAAAAGGTTTATTTGGTAGCACAAGCTTTCAGAGTGTTGCTCCTTCCTCAGGTGAGTGAAGAGCTGTGTTCACAAACAGAGCATGTATAGACACAAACTCAATTTACAAGATAATGGTTGGAATGCGAGTCTTTACAGGTAATCAAGTCTTTACAGGTGCAGATAATGTGAGTGGAGAGAGGGTTAAGCACAGGTTAAAGAGATATGTATTGTCTCCAGCCAGGACAGTTAGTGAGATTTTGCAAGCCTTACTGTGCTTACCCCAATCCAATGCTGGCATCTCCACATCTTGATTTTTGTAGCCAGGGCCTGGAGTGGACTTGATCAGAAATGTGAGAGTCAGAGATGAGAGGGAGAGAGAGCGCTGAGCCCTGGCTGACCTGTGTGAAACTTGGGCTGAATTTTAAGAATTCCCAAAATATGTGGAAACACTAATCCCTTGGGAAATATGCTGGGTGATGTAATCCTTTGGGAAATATACTGTCTTCCAAAGGCCAGACTTAATTTATTTTTTTGAAACCTCGGTGATATTAATTACACCTGTCTCATGAAATCTTGCTGAAATTGCTGACTCGCTAAACCCTGCAATTTATCAGGTGCATTTTGGAAATGACACCCTGACTGATGATCATCTGTTACTAATAAACAGAGCTAGACATTTGTGAAATGCTCCGTGAACAGAAACTGTCCTGTGAATCAAATAGAAGACAGGGTTTTACACATGAAAGGGGTCCCGGGTTAGAACATTTTTAGTATAATTTTTAGTTCTGATTTTAAAATTCCATGAATGAACCTTGTGCATGGTTTTCTTATAGAGATGATATTAGTTAAGTGAGAAAAAAAATGTTTATTTATTAGTCACAAGTAAGGCTTACATTAACACTGCAATGAAGTTACTGTGAAATTCCCCTAGTTGTCACACTGCGGTGCCTGTTCGGGTCAATGCACCTAACCAGCACGTCTTTCAGAATGTGGGAGGAAACCGGAGCACCCGGAGGAAACCCACGCAGGCATCGTGCAAACTCCACACAGACAGTGACCCAAGCTGGGAATCGAACCCGGGTCCCTGGTGCTGTGAAGCAGCAGTGCTAACCACTGTGCCACCGTGAAAGAATCAGATACGTTTGTTCTGTACAGCATGAAGGAAAGAAGTGATTATTCAGGACTGTTCTGAAACTCTGCTCTTCAAACCTAACCAATGGGCTTTCTTCCCAGGTATCCCACCACCTCGACCAGGCATGATACGTCCACCAATGGCTCCTCCACTGGGGCCTGCGCCACCAGGATTGTTCCCTCCAGCTCCCGTGCCGAATCCTGGTGTCCTCAGCGCTCCACCAAATCTCATCCAGCGCCCAAAAATGGACGAGAACGTGACCACCATCGAGAAGAAAGCCATCGCCACCATCAGTGCAAAGCCCCAAATCACCAACCCCAAGGCAGAGATTACCCGCTTTGTACCCACCGCACTGCGGGTCAAACGTGAAAGCAAGAATCAGGCACCGGTGAAGAAGGGCGAGGAAGAGATTGTTGCCCCAATGAAGCCGATACCTAAAGCCACCCCTGCCGTCTCTATCCAAACGAAGGACGATATCTATGAATCTTTCATGAAAGAAATGGAAGGACTTTTATAACTAACCTGGACTCGTGCTCGCTCCCTGACCTTGACTACCAACTGCTTGGCATTTGTTTGACATTTGTGTATATTCATTTCCAAGTCTGCTTTGTAGTTTTTTAAAAAAACACTTGTGAAATCTGAATGCTTGTGTGATGTACTGACGGGACGAACATTATACACGCGGTATAGCTCAACCTGATATCCTGTTACGGTGGAAGTTTTGTAGCTGAGAATAGACCCTCACTCGTGAGTTTAGAAATACTGCGCCTGAAGGTGAGACTTCAAACCCACTCAACAGTTTTGAATTAGGGAGGAGAAGGGAATATTGCATGTCAACATATATATATATACAGATGTTGGTTTTGATCTCAAAATGCTCTTCCATTCACAGCGTTGTTTAAGTGGACATTGTGCAAGTATTTCATGCATTTTCCTTTTACACATTATGGAAACTCTGGTGACAATGTGAGTTAATCCAGTAGTTCGTGGACCGGAACAGTAAAGCAGTGCAAATATAAACATGTTCATTGTGGTGCATTATTGTTCTTCTGTTTGATCCCTTGGGTTTTGTTTGAATATTATACATGATGAAGTAAACGGAATTGGTCCAATGATGGTAGCTCTCACTTTTATTTGCATCTGAAATAATGTTTGCTCGCAAGTGAAGAAGTCTCAATTTCTTTGTAATCTGTGAATTAACTCTTTTCTGTCGAAGTAGCCCTGTACAAATATAACACTTATAACTTCTCAAATGTTTTAATTCCACCTCAACAATCTGTGACTAGCTAGAATATTCTAGATTGATAATGTAGATTGATATTTGCATAATTGAGGTATATTTTCAACAAAGGCAGCAATATTAGAGTAAAATACAATGCCAACAACCTGCGGATGTCCCATAGTGCTTTGTAATCAATTATATGGGTGCACGGTGGTTAGCGCTGCTGCCTCACAGCGCCAGGGACCCAGGTTCAATTCCTGGCCTGGGTCACTGTCTGTGTGGAGTTTACACAGTAAGAAGTTTAACAACACCAGGTTAAAGTCCAACAGGTTTATTTGGTAGCAAAAGCCACACAAGCTTTCGAGCCCCTGAGCCCCTCTGAGCCCCTGAAGAAGGGGCTCAGAGCCTCGAAAGCTTGTGTGGCTTTTGCTACCAAATAAACCTGTTGGACTTTAACCTGGTGTTGTTAAACTTCTTACTGTGTTTACCCCAGTCCAACGCCGGCATCTCCACATCATGTGTGGAGTTTGCCCGTTCTCCCGGTGTCTGCGTGGGTTTCCTCCGGGTGCTCCACTTTCCTCCCACAGTCCAAAAGACGTGCTGGTTAGGTGCATTGGCCATGCTAAATTCTCCCTCGGTGTACCCGAACAGGCGCTGGAGTGTGGTGACTAGGGGATTTTCACAGTAACTTAATTTGCAGTGTTAATGTAAGCCTACTTATGACAATAATAAAATAAACTTAAACTTATTCCATCTCCCTGGCACTGCACTCAACCCTGGACACCTAGATAACAAGGACACCTATGTCAGACTCCTATTCATAGACTACAGCTCAGCCTTCAACACCATTATTCCTACAAAACTCACCTCCAAACTCCGTGGCCTGGGCCTCAGCACCTCCCTCTGCGACTGGATCCTGAACTTCCTAACCCACAGACCACAATCAGTAAGGATAGGCAACAACTCCTCCACGATCATCCTCAACACCGGTGCCCCACAAGGCTGTGTTCTCAGTCCCCCACTATACTCCTTATACACCTATGACTGTGTGGCCAAATTATCCTCCAATTCGATTTTCAAGTTTGCTGATGACACCACTGTAGTGGGTCGGATCTCAAACAATGATGAGACAGAGTACAGGAATGAGATAGAGAATCTGGTGAACTGGTGCGGCAACAATAATCTCTCAATGTCAACAAAACGAAGAAGATAGTCATTGACTTCAGGAAGCATAAAGGAGAACATGCCCCTGTCTACATCAACGGGGACGAAGTAAAAGTGGTTGAAAGCTTCAAGTTTTTAGGTGTCCAGAGCACCAACAAGCTGTTCTTGTCCCTTCATGCTGATGCTATAGTTAAGAGAGCCCACCAACGCCTCTACTTTCTCAGAAGACGAAGGAAATTTGGCATATCAGCTATGTCTCTCACCAACTTATACAGACGCACCATAGAAAGCATTCTTTCTGGTTGTATCAGAGCTTGGTATGGCTCCTGCACTGCCCAAGACCGCAAGAAATTACAAAGGGTTGTGAACGAAGCCCAGTCAATCATTCAAACCAGCCTCCCACCCACTGACACTGTCTATACTTCCCGCTGCCTCGGAAAAGCAGCCAGCATAATCAAGGCACCCCGGACATCCTCTCTTCCACTTCCATAGGGTAAAAGATACAAAAGTCTGAGATCACGTACCAACCGACTCAAGAACAGCTTCTTCCCTGCTGCCATCAGCCTTTTGAGTGGACCTACCTCACATTAAGTTGATCTTTCTCTACATCCTAGCTATGACAGTAACAGTACATTTCTGCCCTCTTCTTTCCTTCTATGTACAGTATGCTATGTCTGTGTAGTGTGCAAGAAACAATACTTTTTACTGTACACTAATACATGTGACAAATCAAAGGAGGAGAGAGTAGAGACTGAGTAGACTGGGGCTATACTCATTGGAATTCAAAAGAATGAAGGGAGATCTTATAGAAACATATAAGATTATGAAGGGAATAGTAAGATAGAAGTAGGGAAGTTGTTTCCACTGGCGGGTGAAACTAGAACTAGGGGGCATAGCCTCAAAATAAGGGGAAGCAGATTTAGGACTGAGTTGAGGAGGAACTTCTTCACACAAAGAGTTGTGAATCTGTGGAATCCCCTGCCCAGTGAAGCAGTTGAGGCTACCTCATTGAATGTTTTTAAGGCAAGGATAGATAAATTTTTGAACAGTAAGGGAATCAAGGGTTATGGTGAGCGGGCGGGTAAGTGGAGCTGAGTCCACGAAAAGATCAGCCATGATCTTATTGAATGGCGGAGCAGGTTCTGCTTCACTGCTGCTTCACAGCTCCAGGGTCCCGGGTTCGATTCCCGTCTTGGGTCACTGTCTGTGTGGAGTTTGCACATTCTCCTCGTGTCTGCGTGGGTTTCCTCCGGGTGCTCCGGTTTCCTCCCACAGTCCAAAGATGTGCGGGTTAAGTTGATTGGCCAGGTTAAAAATTGCCCCTTAAGAGTCCTGAGATGCGTAGGTTAGTGGGATTAGCGGGTAAATATGTGGGGCCTGGGTGGGATTGTGGTCGGTGCAGACTCGATGGGCCGAATGGCCTCCTTCTGCACTGTAGGGTTTCTATGATTAAATTAGATCAAATGATGCCCTAAACTTTTTTAAAAAAAACCTTCTGCCCTTACTTGGTCCGTAACCCTCTATTCCCTCCCTATTCATGTACCCATCCAGATGCCTTTTAAATGTTGTTAATGTGCTTGTTTCCACCACCGCCTCTGGCAGCGCGTTCCAGGCACCCACCACTCTCTGCATGAAAAACCTCCCCCGCACGTCTCCCTTAAACTTTCCCCCCTTCACCTTGGATCTGTGCCCCCTTGTAATTGACACCTCGACCCTGGGGAAAAGCCCCGGACTGTCCACCCTGTCTGTGCCTCTCAGTGTGTAGACCTCTATCAGGTCTCCCCTCAGCCTCCTGCTTTCCAGTGAAAACAATCCGAATTTATTCAGCCTCTCCTCATAGCCAATGCCCTTGAGACCAGGAAACACCCTGGTGAGCCTATAGCAGTATTTTATCATTTATATTTTATAATAAAGTTTAAACAGTTATTCCAGCAATGACTGGGAGGAGGAAACAGCACTGTCAGGCTGGGCTTCCGGGTGGGCGGGGCACAGAGCGGGGGGCGGGGCCGGGATAGGGGCCTGAGTAGGAGAGGGGCGGGGTCCTTATGAGGGGGCGGAGCTTCGGACAGTGGCGGGGGTCGCTGCAAGAGGCGGGGCATCGGGTAGTGGGCGGGGTCTTCTCGTGGGCGGGGCCTCAGCAGGGTCTCTGGCTGGGGGCCGGGTCTGGGGAGGAGGCGTGGAAGTGGGCGAGGTCTCGGGCAGGGGGCGGGGTCTCGATCACGGCGGGGGGCCATGGTGACGTACGGAACGCGGCGGTCTCCATAGTAACCGCGATGCCAAGATGGTGAAGTTCAGTGAGGTAACGGGCAGGGAGCGGTGGGGATGCAGCCTGTAACCGGGGCCATTCCCTCAGAACCCCGACACCCGGGCCGCTCCGCTAACAGTGGCAGAGGGCCGGTCACCCACCCCCGGCCTGGATTGAAGCCGAGTTTAATCCAACCCGCGGCTTCACTCACAGCGGCAGCGAGCCGCAGGCCCGGTCCCGCCCCTTGAACACTGCCATTGGCTACAACAACTGCCACTCAGGATAGTTCCCGCCCCCCTCACCGTCTTATTGGCGAGACCTGTGAGTGACACGGTGGGCCGGGGGCTGACTGGCCGCCTGGGTTGAAGGGCTTTCCAGGACTCCCCCATGCCCCTCCTCCCAGTGCCCCCTTCACCATGACCCTCCCCCCAGTACCCCTTCCCCAGTGCCGCCTTCCCCATGCCCCTCCCCCCAGTGCCCCTCCCCCCAGTGCCCCTCCCCCAGTGCCCCCTCCCCCAGTGCCTCCTCCCCAGTGCCCCCTCCCCCAGTGCCCCCTTCCCCCAGTGCCCCCTTCCCCAGTGCCCCCTTCCCCAGTGCCCCCTTCCCCAGTGCCCCCTTCCCCAGTGCCCCCTCCCCCAGTGCCCCCTTCCCCAGTGCTCCCTTCCCCAGTGCTCCCTTCCCCAGTGCCCCCTCCCCCAGTGCCCCCTCCCCCAGTGCCCCCTCCCCCAGTGCCCCCTCCCCCAGTGCCCCCTCCCCCAGTGCCCCCTCCCCTAGTGCCCCCTCCCCCCAGTGCCCCTTGCCCAGTGCCCCTCCCCCTGTGCCCCTCCCCCCAGTGCCCCCTTCCCCATACCCCTCCCCCCAGTGCCCCTCCCCCCAGTGCCCCTTCCCCAGTTCCTCCTTGGCTAAGTGCCCTTTCCCCCTGTGCTGCTTCCCCAATGCTCCTCCGCATACCCCTTCCCCCTGGGCCCCTTCCCCAGCGCCCCCTTCCCCAGTCCCCCTCCCCCAGTGCCCCCTTCCCCATGCCCCTTCCCCCAGTGCCGCCCCTTCCCCCAGTGCCCCTTCCCCCATGCCCCTTCCCCCAGTGCCCCTTCCCCAGTGCCCCTTCCCCCAGTGCCCCTTCCCCAGTGCCCCTCCACATACCCCTTCCCCCAGTGCCCCTTCCCCCAGTGCCCCTTCCCCCAGTGCCCCTCCCCCAGTGCCCCTCCCCCATTGCCCCTTCCCCAGTGTCCCTTCCCCATGCCCCTTCCCTAGTGCCCCTCCGCATACCCCTTCCCCCAGTGCCCCTTCCCCCAGTGCCCCTTCCCCCAGTGCCCCTTCCCCCAGTACCCCTCCCCCAGTGCCCCTCCCCCAGTGCCCCCTTCCCCAGTGCCCCCTTCCCCAGTGCCCCCTTCCCCAGTGCCCCCTTCCCCAGTTCCCCTTCTCCAGTTCCCCTTCCCCAGTGCCCTTTCCCGAGTGCCCCTTCCCCAGTGCCCCTTTCCCCCAGTGCCCCTTTCCCCCAGTGCCCCTTGTCCTAGTGCCCCTTGTCCCAGTGCTCTTTGTCCCAGTGCCCCTTGTCCCAGTGCCCCTTGTCCCAGTGCATCCTGTCCCAGTGCCCCTTGTCCCAGTGCCCCTTGTCCCAGTGCCCCTTGTCCCAGTGCCCCTTGTCCCAGTGCCCCTTCTCTGTGTGGATTCCAGTCAGTGTCAGCAGGGAGACCTTGACCCTGACTGACCAAGCGGGTGGTTACACAGGAGGGAGAACCTTTCCTGAATCTCTCCAGTCCAGGTTCTCAGGTGAACTGCAATCACTCCTCCAGCCGTCCTGTAAAAGTGCCGATAACTCAGCACATTTAGACATGAGGGAATGGCATTCGAGTCAGTAATCTAGCAACGTGTTTACATCTCAGTAATTACACATTAGCCCGGCAGCTTTAGTCTTTCCATCTCCTTAAATCTGGAAATGTAACTCTGGTTGGCTCATGCACATTCAAATCTTGGTACTTGGAACAAACTGAATAGTTTAACATACATTTATTACACCTTTTCAGAAGACAGAAAATAAAATTAGAATTTTTATGCCACCTGATCATATCTCCACGCTGTTCCCACATAAATACAATTGTTCCAGTGGATTTGACAGGCCTTGCGCTGGATTTGCCAAGTGTTGCAGCCTAATGCTGTGATCAAATATGTACACTAGCTCCTGCCGTGAGGTTTTGCAGCGAATCAAACTAACATTTAAAACAAATGGCTAAGCGGTGATGAAGTTACATGGGTGATTGCTCCAGAGCAATGGGGCATCAAGTGAAGTTCTGCCAGGAGTTAAGCCAGTCTGGTTAATACATAAAGCAAAGAGAATGGCACAGACTGTTCATGTCAAAAGCGTTTGAATGTTGACTAGGTCTGGTGCAATTCATGCAACTAACTTTTCACCTTTGTAAACTTGGCTTTAAACCAATCTGCAGTCTTCTCTCTGTCTCAATCGATTCAGTCGAAAAAGGAGATCTAGGGACACAGGTTCATAGCTCCTTGAAAGTGGAGTCACAGGTGGACAGGGTGGTGAAGAAGGCATTCAGCATGCTTAATTTAATTGGTCAGGACATTGAATACAGGAGTTGGGACGTCTTGTTGAAGTTGTACAAGACATTGGTAAGGCCACACTTGGAATACTGTGTGCAATTCTGGTCGCCCTATTATAGAAAGGATATTATTAAACTAGAAAGAGTGCAGAAAAGATTTACTAGGATGCTACCGGGACTTGATGGTTTGAGTTATAAGTAGAGGCTGAATAGACTGGGACTTTTTTCCCTGGAGCGTAGGAAGCTGAGGGGTGACCTTATAGAGGTCTATAAAATAATGAGGGGCATAGATCAGCTAGATAGTCAATATCTTTTCCCAAAGGTAGGGGAGTCTAAAACTAGAGGGCATCGGTTAAAGGTGAGAGGGGAGAGATACTAAAAGGTCCAGAGGGGCAATTTTTTCACACAGAGGGTGGTGAGTGTCTGGAACAAGCTGCCAGAGGCAGTCGTAGAGGCGGGTACAATTTTGTCTTTTAAAAAGCATTTACTTACATGGGTAAGTTGGGTATAGAGGGATATGGGCCAAATGTGGGCAATTGGGACTAGCTTAGTGGTTAAAAACTGGGCGGCATGGACAAGTTGGGCCGAAGGGCCTGTTTCCATGCTGTAAACCTCTATGATTCTGATCCAAACATTGATCCAAACTTTTGATGCCTGTTCATTTTCCTTCCCAAACAGCAACAGTCGAGTACTCAGCAAGCCCAGTTAAAGGAAGGTGAGTCATTGTCCAAAGCTATTTTAAAAGTTCTACTTGATTAATTTTTACTGATTTAAAACCAGTGTTTTAATAAGAGCCTATTTCACAAAACCATCTCAGTGGATTCGCCATTTCTAACTCAGTATTTTGACTTACTCAAATTTAAAACAAGTGTGGATATTTAGTTCAGGGCTTCCTCCTAATCGTCAGCAGAAAGCCTGGGATCTCACCTACACTCTTTTCTAAAGGGTACTCAGTGTTGAGGAAACAATTGTAATAAGCTAACCGCTTTAAGAAGAATGCAAAGTTTAACAACAAGCTGGCTTTGAAAGGCTTGGCCAGTGATTTTCCTACTCTCTATCTCCACACACCTCTCCCAGGAGAACAGGGCAGTTTACTGCCTCCAGAATTCCCAGCTCTGTCAGGGGATTGTTCCAAAGGGAAGGTTCAGTCGGTGCCATTCCCGACCACCTACCAAAGCTGCAGACACTGGGAGAGTTTATATATTGCTGTTGAGTCCTTTTACATCTGAGCAGACAGGACTTCAGTGTCTTGCATTCCAAACAGCGCACTGCCGGCAACGCAGCATTCTCTAAACACTGCATTAGAGTCTCGGCCTGGATTACATGTAACAGGCCTGCTGCACCCACTATCCTTTGTTTCCTCAGCTCTCAAGGCTGTGGGCACAGGGCTGCTTCAGATAAATAATAGTTCTCTCCCAATCTGTGGCTGTCCAAGATGGAATGATCCGGCACCAGTTTATAGGATGACAGAATCCTCGCAGTAGAGAAAGAGGCCCATTCAGCCCATTGAGTCTGCACTGACTCTCTGACAGAGCATCCCACCCAGACCCTATCCCCGTAGCCCCACATATTTACCCTGCTATTCCCCCTAAACCTACACATTTTGGGACACTAAGGAGCAATTTAGCATGGCCAATCCACCTAACGTGCACATCTTTGGACTGTCGGAGGAAACCGGAGCACCTGGAGGAAACCCAAGCAGACACGGGGAGAATGTGCAAACTCCACACAGGCAGTGACCAAGGTCGGAATTGAACCTGGGTCCCTGGCGATGTGAGGCAGCAGTGCTAACCGCTGTGCCACCCAGTTCATGACTAATTTCCCACAAAACTGTCGAACGAAATAGCAGTTTCCAATTCTCGATATACGGACCTGCAAATATCCTGACCTTACAACAGCGACTATGTTTCAAAAGTAACTGCTTGGCTGTGAACCATTTTGGAATGACCTGAGTGAGAGAATTCCTTTCTAACTGTCATGAATTTAGTAAGGTGGCATTCTCCAACCTGCCATGACAGCTGAGCCAATCCTGATTAATGCCACCCTGTTACGCCTCGGTGTGATAAGATGCAAACTGCAGTATTTCTCTTTTTTTCCTAATCTCAGACATTGTTATCGAAGAAGAAGATGAAGAGGAAGGGGGGGCTGCAGAAATTTCAGCAGAGCAGGCACTTACCGCTGGCCCCTCTGAGGGGCAGATAGAGGCTGAAAGCACAGCTCAGGAACAAGGTGAAAGAAAGTGTATTAAACAATGTGAAAGATCAGATGAAGCCACCGCCGTGGCTGGCCACTCAGCTCAAAAAATGGGAAGTCACGGTTTCAGATTTGTGCCAGTCACAAACTTGCTTGAGTTAGCTTTGTTACCTTCGCATGCAGATCACCAGATAGAGAATCAGAGCTGAAGGGAGGTGTATGGGGAATGAACGGGTGCAGTGGTTGGAGTAATTACTCTGCCTGATTCTGCACAGGCGTTGACAATAGTCACAGAGCAATCCTTGGGGCCAGTAAAGATGTATTCGGGCATGAGTGGTTTTGGAATTGAATAGAATCCTGAATTATTCTGAAAGAGGCCATTTGGCCCATCGAGCCTGCACCCGACAACAATCCCACCCAGGCCCTATCCCCGTAACCAAAAGAGAAAATGCTGGAAAATCTCAGCAGGTCTGGCAGCATCTGTAAGGAGAGAAAAGAGCTGACATTTCGAGTCCAGACAAAGCTTTGACAAAGGGTCGTCTGGACTCGAAACATCAGCTCTTTTCTCTCCTTACAGACGCTGCCCGACCTGCTGAGATTTTCCAGCATTTTCCCTTTTGGTTTCAGATTCCAGCATCCGCAGTAATTTGCTCCTATCCCCGTAACCCCACATATTTACCCTAGCTAATCTCTCTGACACTAAGGGGCAATTTATCATGGCCATTCCACCTAACCTGCACATCCTTGGACTGTGGGAGGAAGCCGGAGCACCCGGAGGAAACCCACGCAGACACAGGGGAGAATGTGAAAACTCCACACAGACAGTGACCCAAGCCGGGTCCCTGGCGCTGTGAGGCTAACCACTGTGCCGCCGTGCCGCCCACGTGATCCTTTGTCCTGGTGCCTTTCAGTTCTGCTGGAAAGGATGTAATTATTTTATTTCTCTACGTCACTTCAGGGGTAACTGAAGAAACAGCAGAAGGAGAGGTGGTACCTGAAATTGTTGAAGAAGTTTTTCCCGTGGAAGATGTGGTCAGTGATGAGAAGGAGGAAATAAATCTATTTCCTGAAAGTGAAGTAGTGTTCCAAGAAATTCAGGAACCTGCCAGTGACGATGTCTTAGAGGAAACACTGGAGAAAAAAATGGAAGCAAGTGGCAATGTAGGTATGTTTGTGTTCATGAATAAAAGACAGCATTCGGAAATCAATCTCGTCCAAAGCAATGCAGTAACTCAAGAACCTGAGTACATCGCCTCCTGTTGGGAAGTATTCAATACTTAGCTCAGCTATTAAACCAGCAAGGTATTAAAAGACAAAGAATATATTTACAACACAAAATACATTTACCTTTCCCACTTGGAAGTGCTTCTGTAAAGCAGAGTGACTTCAGGGTAGTAATAATGATTAGTGTGAAGAAATCATCATGAAGAAGATATGTACAGGATAGCTTGGAGTAAGAAACATGTACGAAATTTTGAAAATATATTTATAACTAATTGCACACTCTCTCGTTTTCTTGAGAGAAGGAACAGCTGGTAGTTTAAATTCAGATTAACGACCTTTTTAAATTGCCCAGACTGAGGTCAAGGCTAAGGACCCCATGGTAGGACATCAACAAGATTGAACAAGTCCAGATTAGACAAAGCAAGAAGCTACGATTAAAGGATAACAAGGCTTGACTCTTCTGAACTTGTAGCTCGCAGTGAGAAGGAAGGGCTAAGATGCGGGGAGGGCTGAGGGAGCGGGGGGCAGAATGGTGAGCCGCGATTTCAGTTGTAACAAGTTGTAAGAGAAGAATGAGGAGGTTCGGAGGAGCAAAGGGGAATGTGCACAATATTGAATGATTAAATTCTCCATCACACTGTTTAATCGTCCACGCTTTTGGACTTGATTTGATGAATGTAAAGATAAACAATAATTGTGAGTTTTTTCATTCAGAAGGGGAGGAAACAGATGAGTTCAAAGTGACTGCAACAAAGAGTGTTGTGAGTATCTGCTCCTGATTTCACAAATGATTCAAATAGTGATGAAAATAATACACCAGCTACATACTAATTCTTATGCCCACGTTGATAATGGGAACTGCCCTTGTCGGTTTATCACCTGTTAATTATACCCATTGAGCAGCAGGAGCCTTGTTTGCCTCCTGCATCTCTTCAGGCTGTTTGAAGCCAATTTACTTCCCGATATTCTGCATGTTATGCTCTACTGCTTTTGTATTTTCAGTAAGAAGTCTCACAACACCAGGTTAAAGTCCAACAGGTTTATTTGGTAGCAAATACCATAAGCTTTCGGAGCACAGCTCCTTCGTCAGATAGAGTGGATGTCTGTTCTCCAACAGTGCACAGACACAGAAAACAAGTTACAGAATAGTTCTTTGACTTAGGGATTGTATTTTGTATTTGTAGGGATTTGTATTTTCAGACAAGCCTGTCCGATATCCACACCCGTATGACCTTAAACACCCCCAAGTAAAGATTAGGAAGACCAAAGCTATTGGGTGGGACTTGAGCCCAGATTCTCTGTGCGTGTGGGATCGGCCATGGGGAGGGGGCAAAATCCAGAGGAAACCAGAAATTGTGAATCTCGCCGGTGAGATCCTGATTTTTGATTATTTGCCCCGTCCCTCGCCGGCGACGTAACCATAATTTAAATAAATTTAAATCTAATCATCTAGTCCCCTTGCCACATGATCTCCCCTCATAGAATCCTTACAATGCAGGAGGAGGCATTCAGCCCATCGAGCCTGCACCGACAGCAATCCCACCCAGGTCCCAGCCTGTAACCCCATCTATTTACTCTGCTAATCTCTGACACTAAGGGGCAATTTAGCACGGCCAATCCACCTAACCAACGCATCTTTGGAATGTGGGAGGAAACCGGAGCACCCGGAGGAAACCCACGCAGACACGGGGAGGTCGTGCAAACTCCACACAGACAATCTCCCGAGGCCAGAATCGAACCCGGGTCCCTGGCGCTGTGGGGCAGCAGTGCTAACCCACTGTGCCGCCGTGTCGCCCTTGCGAGATATTCCTATCTCGGCAGGTTTGTAAAAACATAAACCTGACAAGGGGATCCCTCTGAGGTCAAAAAGGTAAGTATGGCCCCCGGGGGAGAGGAACCTGGCTAGGCTGTGCCAGGGCCTGACCCTGGTGGGAGCCCCAAGGTTGGGGGGGGTGTTACTTATGTATGTGTGTGTGTGTGTGTGTGTGTGTGGTGGGGGGGGGGGGGGGGGGGTGCGTAGAAATGCCGACGATGATTGTGGAGGGAGGGGGAGAGTTTATATTTATTTCTAATCAGGGAACCCTTTAGAGAGGGTGCCTTGATTTTTGTGGAGCCTATTGCTGGCTCTAACCCTGTCAGAGCGACGGCGGAAACTACGCCCACTCATTATTTTCTTTAAAGAGGCTGGAAATCTGGAGAGAAAGCTGCTCTGCACAACTGGAGAGTTACACTCCAGTGTTCTGACTGAGCCTGACACTTTGCCAAATTCTGGTAAGATCACCCCTGTTGTATTCAGTACTTGCACAAATTCTGACGACTCTGATGTCCACTGCCTCCAGCTGAACCAGACCATTGGCAACTTCCGGGTCTCGTCTGACCCTGAGTTAAGCTGCTGATCCAATATTATCCCTTCCGTAAAGATTGGCTAATTCAACCTCTATAACATCACCTGTCTCAGCCACGTTGCTGAAATCTCATCCCTAAGTAAAAGTAGAATAGGGCGGCACGGTAGCACAGTGGTTAGCACTGCTGCTTCACAGCTCCAGGGACCTGGGTTCGATTCCCGGCTTGGTCACTGTGGAGTTTGCACATTCTCCTCGTGTCTGCGTGGGTTTCCTCCGGGTGCTCCGGTTTCCTCCCACAGTCCAAAGATGTGCGGGTTAGGTTGATTGGCCATGCTAAAATTGCCCTTAGTGTCCTGAGATGCGTAGATTAGAGGGATTAGCGGGTAAAATATGTAGGGATATGGGGGTAGGGCCTGGGTAGGATTGTGGTCGGTGCAGACTCGATGGGCCGAATGGTCTCTTTCTGTACTGTAGGGTTTCTATGATAATATTCTCAAAACACTCAGTAGATCAGGCAGTGTCTGGGGAGGGAGAGACAGAGTTAATGTTTCAGGCCATTGACCTTTCACTAGAACTGCTCCCACACGTTTCTATCACCTCTATACTGTTCGAATTTCTCCTGGCTGGCCTCTGATCTCCCACAATCCATAACAATCTGCTTGTAACTTGCTTTAAATCCTGTTCAGTCAAGGTGGTACTTCCAAACTCACAACCAATGCCACCAAGTGAAAGACCACCACCTGGAGATTCTCCTGCAAGCCACACACCATTCTGGAAATATTTCACCGTTCTTTCACTGTCGCTGGGTCAAAGTCCTGGAACCCCTCCCTAATTGCATTGTAGGTGTACTTTGTTCAGATAGCAGCTAGAAGCAGGAGGAGGCCATTTGGCCCTTCAAGTCTGCTCCACCATTCATTTTGATCATGGCTAAATTCAATATCCTGATCCCCCCTTCCCCCCCATATCCCTCGATCCCGCTTGCCCCAAGAGCCATATCTAATTTCCTCTTGAAATCACACAAGGTTTTGGCCTCAACTACTTTCTGTGGTGGTGAATTCCACACATTCACCACCCTCTGAGTGAAGAAATTTCTCCTTACCTCAGTCCTAAAAGGTTTACCCCTTATCCTCAAACTATGACTCCTAGTTCTGGACTGCCCCCACCATTGGGAATATCTTTTCTGAATTTACCCTGCCTAACCCTGTTAGAATTTTATAAGTTTCTATGAGATCCCCTCTCACTCTTCTAAACTCCAGTGAATATAATTCTAACTGACTTAGTCTCTCCTCATACGACAGACCTTCCTCCAGAACCTCACCCTTCCCTATCTCTACAATCCTTTCCAGGTATACAACTCTTGGAGATCCCTGACATTGACTTCTCATGCATGTCCACTTCCTTCAGTCAACTCACTCTCTTTGGTTAATCTGTGGTGGGTGTGCCTCCAGCTATCTAGGCCTTAAACTCTGCAATTGCCTCTCCTAACTTCTCTGCCTCTCCCCATTTCTCCTCCTTTAAGATGCTTCTTAAAATCTATCTTTTTGACAAAGCATTCAGCCTCCCTCCCGATGACTTCTTGTGTGGCTCAGTGTTGAACTCATTGCCTGAGAGTACAGGGTTTTTGCTGATGCTTTGGGAGATCCTGTTCCACGATTCTGTCTGTTTGTTTAAAACCTGCAACTTGTAGCTTTGAATCTGGTTATATCGTTAAAATTGCGATTGGTCTTGGTTACCAATGAACAGGCAGTTGGATAATAATGAACTTTCCCAATTGAGACCCCACCTGACCAACACAAACACACTGGTAACAATCTATCTAATCCCCTAAATTGTTCAAATATATACTGCTGCAGTAAAGTTTAACATCCTGGAAATGCCTTATGAACAAAATCATAGAATCATACAGCGCAGGAGAGACCCTTCGGCCCATCGAGTCTGCACCGACAAATTAGAACCACCTGAACTCCCACCTAATCCAATCTGCCAGCACTTGGCCCAGAGCCCTGAATGTTATGATGCGCCAAGTGCTCATCCAGGTACGTTTTAAAGAATGTGAGGCATCCCGCCTCCACCACCCTCCCAGGCAGCGCATTCCAGACCCTTACCACCCTACAGAACATAGAACAGTACAGCACAGAACAGGCCCTTCGGCCCACGATGTTGTGCCGAGCTTTATCTGAAACCAAGATCAAGCTATCCCACTCCCTATCATCCTGGTGTGCTCCATGTGCCTATCCAATAACCGCTTAAATGTTCCTAAAGTGTCTGACTCCACTATCACTGCAGGCAGTCCATTCCACACCCCAACCTTCTCTGCGTAAAGAACCTACCTCTGATATCCTTCCTATATCTCCCACCACGAACCCTATAGTTATGCCCCCTTGTAATAGCTCCATCCACCCGAGGAAATAGTCTTTGAACGTTCAGTCTATCTATCCCCTTCATCATTTTATAAACCTCTATTAAGTCTCCCCTCAGCCTCCTCCGCTCCAGAGAGAACAGCCCTAGCTCCCTCAACCTTTCCTCATAAGACCTACCCTCCAAACCAGGCAGCATCCTGGTAAATCTCCTCTGCACTCTTTCCAGCGCTTCCACATCCTTCTTATAGTGAGGTGACCAGAACTGCACACAATATTCCAAATGTGGTCTCACCAAGGTCCTGTACAGTTGCAGCATAACCCCACGGCTCTTAAACTCCAACCCCCTGTTAATAAAAGCTAACACACTATAGGCCTTCTTCACAGCTCTATCCACTTGAGTGGCAACCTTTAGAGATCTGTGGATATGGACCCCAAGATCTCTCTGTTCCTCCACAGTCTTCAGAACCCTACCTTTGACCCTGTAATCCACATTTAAATTAGTCCTACCAAAATGAATCACCTCACATTTATCAGGGTTAAACTCCATTTGCCATTTTTCAGCCCAGCTTTGCATCCTATCTATGTCTCTTTGCAGCCTACAACAGCCCTCCACCTCATCCACTACTCCACCAATCTTGGGTCTTGGTTACCCTCTGGGTAAAAACGTTTTTCCCCACATCCCCCCCTGCCCCTCACCTTGAACCTATGTCCCTTTGTGACTGACTGACCCTTCAACCAAGGGGAACAGCTGCTCCTTATCCAAATGGGCAATAGTTCAATCAATACATAAACTCCAAAAATCAATATTAGAAGTCTTCAGTTAGATGGGCTCATGACAATGTATTATAATATAGAAGTTTATTGCCTGGAGTGTGGAAGCACCTTGTAATCACATGTAGTAACGTTTTGCCCTGTTTTTTGGTGCTTTCCTGCTGTATGATGCTACAGACATCACCACGCTTTCAGTACATCATCCAATCAACCTCATGTGTAGTGTAACTGAGAATGCAGGTCCATCATAGTCCAGTTCAGTGTTGTTTTCTTCCCCCATTCAGATTTTTCTGGCAGCAGATAGGAGCAGGAAACTTGGCTATTTCCTTCTCCCTGGTTAGTCTTAGTGCTTAAGTCAATTGTCACGTCCTAACCAAAGTTCCAGTAAAGACTGGCAGTTCCCCGACTAACTGGAGATCAAACCTGGTACTTTAGTGGTCGGTGTGTCCCAGTATCACAATGTGTGATACGTTTGGACATAGGAGCTAAGTAATATCTTCGGTTTGGTTGAGAGTTGTGTAACCTGTAAACTGGGGCGGCACGGTGGCACAGTGGTTAGCACTGCTGCTTCACAGCTCCCAGGGACCCCGGGTTCGATTCCCAGCTTGGGTCACTGTCTGTACGGAGTTTACATGTTCTCCCCGTGTCTGTGTGGGTTTCCTCCGGCTGCTCCAGTTTCCTCCCACAGTCCAAAGATGTGCAGGTTAGGTGGATTGGCCGTGCGAAATTGCCCCTTAGTGTCAGGGGGGATTGGCTAGGGTAAATGCATGGGGTTGTGGGAATAGGGCCTGGGTGGGATTGTGGTGGGTGCAGACTCGATGGGCCGAATAGCCTCCTTCTGCACTGTCGGATTCTATGATTCTTGAGTGGGTCATAAACACAGGTAAGCAGAGGTGCTGAAACCTGAGATTAAGACAATTTGCTGTACAATTGGCAATGAAGCAGTTATTGAGTACAGTTGCTGTATGTGCGCCATGTATAAATAACACCAAAAAAGTCTGTAGGTCAACTTTTATGCAGAATTTATTTTAGATGGTGATTGGCGAATATCATTTTGGACTGAAGAAGTTTGACACTCACTCCAATCCACATTCTTTCCATTCCGATGCCAACCCTGCTACAACGTCAATCCGTCTTATTTATACTGTTTAACTTTTTCTATCACAGCACGAACAAACAAAGGAACTGGAGAAGATCACGTCACCTTTGCCCACGAGTAGCACTTTTTCAGAAGGGGAGAAGGAAGAACCGCTGCCTATCATTGGCGAAGATTTAGCTCATGATGATAGTCCTGTAAAGGAGGAATTTGCAAAAGGTCTCCCAACCATAGAACCCGGGACACCAGAGAGAGGTATGATTAGCACTAAAGTGGGTGGCACAGAGGAAGTCTTACCAATAGGAAGTTGGATTAGGTTATCAATAACTGGGTGGCACTCGGGTAAAGAGGGAAGGTGCAGCTTGCAATGAACGACGAAAGGTGCATTATCTTACCTGTATGGAGAAAGGAGGATAATATCCGGCACCTGGCGGCATGGTGGCACAGCGGTTAGCACTGCTGCTTCTCAGCGCCAGGGACCCGGGTTCGATTCCCGGCTTGGGTCACTGTCTGTGTGGAGTTTGCATGTTCTCCCCCGTGTCTGCGTGGGTTTCCTTCGGGTGCTCCGGTTTCCTCCCACAGTCTGAAAGATGGCTAGGTGCATTGACCCAAACAGGCGCCGGACTGCGGCGACTAGGGGAATTTCACAGTAACTTCATTGCAGTGTTAATGTAAAGCCTTACTTGTGACTAGTAAATAAACTTTAACTTTAAGAATAGACTTTTGATTTAGAAGCACAATGGAAGTTGGGAACAAAGGAAGAAAAGGCCACTATCAATTTACTGATAAATCTGTTGCCAAGGTGATGATTCAAAATGCTTCTTAACCAATAAGTTAGGTGGGATACCCACACCAGACTTGGATATCGAAGAAGCAGGAGAGTGGTTTCAGCGAGATGAAAATCTCGGGGTGGATTTTCCTAGTCCTTTGCCTGGTGAACCATAGGATGTGAAGGAATGTCAGCCAGATAGAAGCACGCACTCATCTTGGAACCTGTCTGAGATTCCTTTCATTTAAATTCATACACAGGAGAACGGCATAGAGTTCTCCCCGAGCACTTCGTGTGTGTGCATTGCACCCAGATAATCTGATGCAGCTAAATGCAGGACCAGGAGAATCCATCATCTTGTCTTGCTCAGCTATGTAAGAGTGTCACTTGTTCCCTCGATAAGCACGTTTGCTGCATGCAGGATATCTTCGGGAAAGATTTTGTAAATATTTCTAATGCTGCTGTAAGGAACGTACAGCAGAATTCAATAGATTTGTGATCAGATGCTGCACCAGCCAAGATATCATCTTAAATGGTGTCTTTCATCTTTTGTCAGAGTCACCTACCCAGGAGGAGAGGGAGGATGAAACTGAAGATGAACAAGCATCTTTTGATCGAATGGAACTGGAATACAAATACCAGGTAAATTCCCTCCTTTATAGTCCTCTTACTCTGTTTTTTTAATGTTACCTCCCGGCACTTTGCTCCCACAGTTAGTTTGCTACATCCTCTATTCCATGTTTTTTTTGGCCATACTCTCACTCATTGTATGTACACAAGATAGCTGCCACATTGTGAGTCAAATAGTCTTAGACTCAAGTCCCACTCCAGAGAATTGAGCACATAATCTAAGTTGGGACTCTCCAATACAGTATCGAGGGATTGATGCACTGTTGGTAGTTCCATTTTTCACATCATAGAATCATAGAAAAGTATAGCACAGAAGGAGGCCATTTGACCAATCGAATCTACATTGTTGTGTCAAAAAGCAGCTTAGTTAGTCCCACTTTTGCACAGAATCACAGAATTGTTACGGTGCAGAAGGAGGCCATTTGGTCCAACCGGGCTCTCCAAACAAGCATCATGGCTTAGTGTCATTCTTCTGCCTTTTCCCTGTACACTTGCACATTGTTTCTGTTCAAATAATCATCTAATGCCCTGTTGAACACCTCGATTGAACCGGCTCCATCACACTTCCAGGCAGTGCATTCCAGACCCCAACCACTCACTGGGTGACAAAGTTTTACTCACAATCAGATTTGCTTCTTTTGCAAATCGCTTTAAATCTGTGCCCCTCTCGTTCTCGATCCTTTTATAAGCGGGAACAGTTTCTCCCTATCTACTCTGTACAGCCCCCTCATGATTTTGAACATAAAGTAAAGTAAAGTTTATTTATTAGTCATCAATAAAGCTTACATTAACACTGCAATGAAGTTACTGTGAAATTCCCTTAGCCACCACAGTCCGGTGCCTGTTCGGGTCAATGCACCCTAACCCCGCACGTCTTTCAGAATGTGGGAGGAAACCAGAGCACCCGGAGGAAACCCACGCAGACACTGGGAGAAGGTGCAGACTCCACACAGTCAGTGACCCAAACTGGGAATTGAACCCGGGTCCCTGGCACTGTGAGGCAGTAGTGCTAACCACCGTGCCACCCCAAAATGGCATCCCACTTTAGGGAGCCTCAACCAACTCCGCAGCCAAAAATATTCCCATCACGCAGAAAAAAAACTAGCTTGGTTGTGAATGCCCGTTGAATTAAAACTCTATCAAATCTCCAAATTTTCCTATGTTCTTGTCATTTCTTTCCTTCAAGTATTTATCCAAATTCCTAATGGAATTTACAATTGAATCTGTTCTATCACTCCATGGGGCAGTTCTAAATCCTAGCCACTCATCACATTAGCAAGTTTTTCCACATGTCACCCCTTGTTCTTTTGCCAATATGGGGAGGTGGTGGCATCGTGGTACCGCCACTGGATAAGTAATCCGGAGACTCAGGGCAAGTTCTGGGGACCTGGCTTCACCAGGTGGTGAAATTTGAATTCATTAAAAATCTGGAATTAAAAGCCTAATAATGACAATGAAACAATTGTCGGAAAAACCCATCTCGTTCACTAATGTCCTTTAGGGAAGGAAATCTGTCGTTCTTATCTGGTCTGGCCGACATGTGACTCCAGAGCCGCAGCAATGTGGTTGACTCTCACTGCTCTCTGAAATGGAGGGCAGTTGGGATGGGCAATACTTGCTGGCGCAGCCAGTGATGCTCACATCTCATGAGTGAATTTTTAAAAATCATCCAATCTAAGTTACCAACCCTTCAGCCATTGAAAACATTCTCTGCCTAAACTCTTCAATAATTTTAAACAGTTCTGTCAATTATCTTAATTTTCTCCGCTCTAAGGTGAATAGAAATTAAACTGAGGCCCCAGCTGCTCTTTCAGATGGGGCGGCACGGTAGCACAGTGGTTAGCACTGCTGCTTCACAGCTCCAGGGTCCCGGGTTCGATTCCCGGCTCGGGTCACTGTCTGTGTGGAGTTTGCACATTCTCCTCGTGTCTGCGTGGGTTTCCTCCGGGTGCTCCGGTTTCCTCCCACAGTCCAAAGATGTGCGGGTTAGGTTGATTGGCCAGGTTAAAAATTGCCCCTTAGAGTCCTGAGATGCGTAGGTTAGTGGGATTAGCGGGTAAATATGTGGGGGTACGGCCTGGGTGGGATTGTGGTCGGTGCAGACTTGATGGGCCGAATGGCCTCCTTCTGCACTGTAGGGTTTCTATGATTTCTATGAACGGTGGCATTATTTCAAAAAAGGGCAGCAGAGTTGTGTCCTGGACAGCATTTGTCCCTCAATCAACATCACTAAAGCCGAATGTCTGATCATTATCACATTGCTGTGTGTGGAATCTTGCTGTATGCAAATTGGCTGCCACATTTCCTATATTGCAACAGTGAATACACTTCAAAACCACTTCAGAGACTGGGCAGGCGATGGCCTAGTGGTATTGTCGCTCGACTATTAATCTAGAAGCTCTGCTAATGTTCTGGGGGACCCGGGTTCGAATCCCGCCACGGCAGATGGTGGAATTTGAATTCAATAAAAATAAATTTGGAGTTAAGAATCTACTGATGACCATGAAACCATTGTTGATTGTCGGAAAAACCCACCTGGTTCATTAATGTCCTTTAGGGAAGGAAATCTGCCGTCCTTACCCGGTCTGGCCTACATGTGACTCCAGAGCCACAGCAATGTGGGTGACTCTCAACTGCCCTCCAAGGGCAATGAGGGATGGGCAATAAATGCTGGCCCAGCCAGCGATGCCCATGTCCCGCGAATGAATAAAAAAAACAAGTGATCTGGGACGTCCTGTGAAAGGTGTTATATAAATGTAAGATGTAGATCAGATCTAGCAGCTCAAGACTGGGCATCCATGAGGCGCTGTGGGCCATCAGTAGCAGCAGAATTGTACTCCAGCACAATCTGTAACCTCGTGGCCCGGCATATCCCCCACTCTGCCATGATCACCAAGCCAGGGTATCAGCTCTGTTTAATGAAGAGGGCAGGGGAGCATGTCAGGAGCAGCACCAGGCATACCTCAGAATGAGGTACCAATGTGGTGAAACACAGGACCACAAGTATGTAAAATAGCTGAAGCAGCTTGCACGAGACAGAGCTTCCATCATCGTGGATCAGATCTAAGCTCTGCAGTCCTGCCACATCCACCGTGAATGATGGTGGACAGTTAAGCAAGTAACTGGAGGGGGAGACTCCACAAATATCCCCATCCTCAATGATTTGGTGCCCAGCACGTCAGTGCAAAGACTAGGCATTTGCAAACCTCTTCAGCCAAGATTGCCAAGTAGATGATCCATCTTGACTTCCTCCAAAAGTTCCCAGCAACACAGATCAATTTGATTTAATCCATGTAATATCAAGAAGTGGCTGAAGGCACTGGATACAGCAAAGGCTGTGGGCCCTGCCAACATCTTAGCCACAGTACTGAATACCTGCGCTCCAGAACTAAGACTAGCTGCGCTTGTAACAAAGCTGTTCCATTACAGCTACAGCACTGGCATCTAGCTGATAATGTGGAAAATTGCCCAGGAAGTTCTTGTCTGTAAAAAGCAGGACAAGTCAGGGCAATTACTATGTCGTTAGTCTACACTTAATCATCAGCAAAGTGATGGGATGCATTGTCGACAGTGTTATCAAATGACACATGCTAACTGCTCGCTGACGCTCAGTTTGGATTCTGCCAGGGCTCCTATGTTCCAAACCTCATTATAGTCCTGGTTCAAACATGGATAAGAAATCTGAATTCCAAAGGTGTGGTGTGACACTGAGGCAGCATTTGACTGAGTGTCGAGGAGCCTGAGCAAAACCGGAGTCAGTGGGAATCAGGAGAACTCTCCGCTGGTTGGAGCACAAAGACTATGATTGCGGTTGTTGGCTGGCCAATCACCAACCCCACGATATTGCTCCAGGAGTCACTTAGAGTAGCTCTTTGGTCCAGCCGCCTTCAGCTGCTTCATCAATGACCTTTTCTCCACCATAGGGTCAGAAGAGGGGATGTTTGCTGATGACTGCACAATGTTCAGCACCATTCATAAACCACCAGAGACTGAAACAGTTCAAGCTCACATTTAGCAAGATCTGGATAACATTCAGATTTGGGCTGATAAGTAGCAAGTAACATTTGTGCCACACACCTACCAGGCAATGGACATGTTCAACAAGAGAGAATCGAACCACCTCCACTCGATATAACAGCATTGCCATCATTGAATCCCCCACCATCAACATCCTCGGGGTTACCACTCACCAGAAACTTAACTGGACCAGCCAACTAAAAACTGTGGCTACAAGAGCTGGTCAGAGGCTGGGAATTCTGCAGTAAGTAACTCACCTCCTGACTCCCCAAAGGCTGTTTATCATCTGCAAAGCACAAGTCAGGAGTGTGATGAAATACTTTCCATTTGTCTGGATGAGGGCAGCTGTAACAGTTAAGAGGCTGAAGCCATCCAGGAGAAAACAGACCTCTAGATCAGCACTCAGCCACCACCTTGGACATCCACTCCCTCCACCACCAAGGCTCTGTGGCCACATTGTGTACCGTCGACAGGACACAATACAGCAACTCATCAAGGCTCCTCTAACAGCATCTTTGAAACCATGAATTCTACTACCTGGAAGGACAAGGGCAGCCACCACTTTCCCTCTAAGCCAAACACCGTCCTGAATTGGAAACACATCACAGTTCCATCACTGTCCCTGGGTCAAAATCCTGGAACTCCCTCCCTAACAGTGGGTGTACCTTCATCACATGGACTGCAGTGGCTCAAGAAGGCCACCTTGTCAAGGCCAACTGGGGGTGGGCAGTAAAGGTCGGCCTATCCAGCGATACTCTCATTCTTGAAACAAATTCTTAAAAGTTGCTCTTTTTTTTACATTTACAATAGTCATTGCGCTGAGATGCTTCCGAAAACCGCTTCTCATCCTTTGTTTCAATTTATTTGCTTCTGGGTTCTAAAAGCCTGTAGGTTGTTGGAAGAAGAGAAAACTAAATGAAGCCAGGTAAATGAATCAGTTGTAAGATCCAATGTATGCGGGGCGGCACGGTGGCACAGTGGTTAGCACTGCAGCCTCACAGCGCCAGAGACCCGGGTTCGATTCCCGGCTTGGGTCACTGTCTGTGCGGAGTCTCCAAGTCCTCCCTCTGGGTTTTCTCCGGGTGCTCCCATTTCCTCCCACAGTGCAAAGACGTGCTGGTTAGGGTGCATTGGCCGTGCTAAATTCTCCCTCAGTGTACCCGAACAGGTGCTGGAGTGTGGCGACTAGGGGATTTTCACAGTAACTTCATTGCAGTGTTAATGTAAGCCTACTTGTGACTAATAAATAAACTTTACTTTTTCCATTCTAATTTAATAGCGAGAAGTTGAGAGGTAGATTCACTGGTGTGAAATACAAAGCTGAATAAAATCCCTTTCTTTCCTCCTATTGTTCCTCAGGCATTATTTGTGGAACGGCAGAGGTTGAGGAATCATAATAACCAGGTACAGAACAAACTGGCCGATTACTATCGCAAGAAGAAGACAGAGGAATCAAAAATCGAGTTTAAAAAATCCCACTCAGACTATGAGCAACGTTACGTGAGGTTCATGGGTAAGGAACAGATTAGGGTGTGAAAAGAACAGTCTGATTATAGAAACATTGTCGTGTTAACTGTGGGAATGAGTTTAAATCCAATGTTGACAGAAAAGATTCAAAGAAACAGACTTAGTGTTTTGAGTTGAATTTCGGAATAGAAGAACTGAAGAAGATCCATGTTCGACTCGATTAACTTTATTCCTGTCTCCCCAGATGCTGCTAGTCCTGATGACTATTTCCCCAGATGCTGCTAGTCTTGATGACTATTTCCAGCGCTTTCTGTTTTTATGTCCAATCTCCGTAGGGATGGTGGGGAGGGGGTGACTGGAGTTAAGAGAAGCTGGGATTGATGTCACTGACTGAAGTCTGTTTGTTTGACACAGACTCTCTGGCTAAGTTACAGGCCAACTATAGGGAGGAGATCGAATTATACCAGGAACAGATCGCTGATCTCACCACTGAGTGTGAGGAGAAGCAGCAGTTGACAGAATATGCATGGAGGATGTTTATGTCGAGGAAGAAAGCCGTGGCAAAGACTGTAATAAACAAACGACCAGGGAGACACGCAGCACTACTGGTAGGTTGTCCATTACTGGGAATGATTGAGGATGTATAAAAAAGGAAAAGGGTAGGTAAAGAGAGTGTTGGTCGTCTAGAGAGTGAGAATGAGGAGTTAATAGTCGATAACAATGAAATGGCGGAGGGAATGAACAAATATTTTGCTTCTGTCTTCACTACAGAGAATGCAACAAACATTTCAGTTATAGGGCAGCACAGTGGCAAGCACTGCTGCCTCACAGCGCCAGGGACCTGATTTCGATTCCCGGCTTGGGTCATTGTGTCTGTGTGGAGTTTGCACATTCTCCCTGTGTCTGCGTGGGTTCCCTCCGGTTTCCTCCCACAGTCCAAAGATGTACGGGTTAGGTGGGTTGGCCGTGGTAAATTGCCCCTTAATGTCAGGGGGACTAGCTCGGATAAATGCATGGGGTTATGGGGATAGGGTGTGGGTGGGATTGTGTTCGGTGCAGACTCGATGGGCCGAATGGCCTCTTTCTGCACTGTAGAATTCTATGAAATGACTCTACGAAGTAGTAAATGAGGAAGTAGAGGGAGAGAGGAACTTGGTGAAATTACAATCACTGGGGAAGCGGTACTGAACAAACTGATGGAGCTGCAGCTGACAAGTGTCCGGGTCCAAATGGACTTCACCCTAGGATATTAAAAGTGTGTGGCTCATGAGGCAGTAGTTGGTGTTAAGTTTCCAAAACTCCCTAGATTCTGGAAAGTAGGAAATGTGACCCCTCTACAAGACGGGAGGGAGACTCAAAACATAACTTGACATCTGTCCTGGGGAAGGTGTTAGAATCGATCATTAAAGTGGTTATAACTGGGCACTTAGAAAAACTCGAGGTAATCAGGAGAGGTCAGTACGGTTCTGTGAAAGGGCAATTATGTTAAACCAATTTACTGGAGCTTTTTGAAGAAATAACATGTGCCTTGGATAAAGGGGAACCTGTAGATGTTCTGTACTTGGATTTCCAGAAAACATTTGATAAGGTGCCACATCAAAGGTTATTGCAGAAAATAAAGACTCATGGTGTAGGGGATAACATGGATAGACGATTGGCTGGATTGGCAGAAAGCAGAGAGTATGCATAAATGGATCTGGTTGGCAGAATGTGATATGTGGAAGGGTCTGTGAAGGGGCCTGAATCTTTTATAATTTCAATAATTGATTGAGATGAGGAGGGTGCAGGCATGGTAGATAAATTTGCAGACAACACAAAGATAGGTAGGGAAGCATGCCAAGTAAAAGATAAAAGGAGTTTGTAGACAGATACAGATAGGTTGAGTGAGTGGGTAAAAATCAGGCAGATGGAGTATAATGTGGGAAAGTGTGAACCCCTAATCAACTGCTTTCAAGGCCCCTCAGATATTTTTCTCCATACAAAGCTCCGTGTAAATAAAAATCGCGTTTGGTCCCCAGTGTGTCTCTTTCAAATTGAGTTCCATTCTTGCCGATCTTCAAAATCAGGGTTTGAACTTGAATACAGTGAGCGGGTAGGAGCAAAAGAGGAAAGTTCCGAGACCACAGCAGTATAGAGAAGTTGGAGAAAGGATTCAGATGGAGACAGAGAGGTTGGAGGCAACAGGTGAAAGAACAAGAGTTTCTTTGAAGCCTTTCAGCAGTAACAAAGATGCTGGAAGATTCTCCCTGGTAAAGGGCTGGGAATCTGTGATTCCATACATTATGTGGAGATGCCGGCGTTGGACTGGGGTGAACACGGTAAGAAGTCTCACAACACCAGGTTAAAGTCCAACAGGTTTATTTGGTAGCAAATACCATAAGCTTTCGGAGCACTGCTCCTTCGTCAGATGGAGTGGAAATCTGCTCTCAAACAGTGCAAACAGACAATATCAAGTTGCAGAATACTGATTAGAATGCGAATCCTACAGCCAGCCAGGTCTTAAAGGTACAGACAATGTGGGTGGAGGGAACATTAAACACAGGTTAAAGAGATATGTATTGTCTCCAGACAGAACAGCTAGTGAGAGATTCTACAAGCCCAGGAGGCAAGCTGTGGGGGTTACTGATAATGTGACATAAATCCAACATCCCGGTTTAGGCCGTCCTGCTCCTTCGTCAGATGCAGTCACGGGCATTCAGCCTTGGATCTTCAGGTAAGCGTTCTCCAAGGCGGCCTTCACGACACACGACAGCGCAGAGTTGCTGAGCAGAAACTGATAGCCAAGTTCCGCACACATGAGGACGGCCTAAACCGGGATGTTGGATTTATGTCACATTATCAGTAACCCCCACAGCTTGCCTCCTGGGCTTGTAGAATCTCACTAGCTGTTCTGTCTGGAGACAATACACATTTCTTTAACCTGTGTTTAATGTTCCCTCCACCCACATTGTCTGTACCTTTAAGACCTGGCTGGCTGTAGGATTCGCATTCTAATCAGTATTCTGCAACTTGATATGGTCTGTTTGCACTGTTTGAGAGCAGATTTCCACTCCATCTGACGAAGGAGCAGTGCTCCGAAAGCTTATGGTATTCCATACATTGCCAGCAAGGAAACTGTTTTTCAAATAGAGCAGAATTAAAACTTTATGGTGGCGGGAACCTTAGTTCTCTGATCCAAGCCTGATCTGGATGTGAGTCCCTGTGAGGGGCAGCAGATTGTGGAAGCTCCCTTATTAGATCTTACTTAGACATGAACTTTATAGAGTGAGTGAACTGTTATTGATTCGGGACACAATCAGCTGAAACATTGTGGTTTGGGAAGCCCCAAGAGCCAATTTTACAATCTCAAACCCGGAGTCGCAGATTAATCAGAAGCTTTTCCAATTACCTTCCCATCTTGGTCACTTGTAACCAACATAGAATCCGGTGGAGCGACAGGCCCCAGACTCTTGCACTCAATCTCAATCTTATCAGGGGATTACAAACTGCACAACATTTAACATGTTAGTCTTTAGATCTCCAAATCGAATTGGGTTCTCAATGATAGGAACCCTTGTTTGTTTGTTAATGTTACGATCAATAAGTGAGAAATATTACTGCTGAGGTATGAGACACTTCGACTGTGGACATCCATTGTCCGAATTGATAACCCCCAGCTCAGAAAATGTCTGGCTGAGATACAGAGTAACGTTTCAGTTCTTCCCCAGCAATATTCATTCACCTTAACCCAGGAAATGTAACTGAAAACATGACTGGTTTGTGTGTGTGTGTGTGTGTGTAGGAGCTGGAACGCATTCAGAATGTTGAAGAGCAGAAAGAGAAGGAGATGAGGCAGATTCGATTTCTGACGATCAAAATGAAGAATAAACTGAAGTTTTATGAACATCAGCTCAAGGCGAAGGAGGAACTAGCGGGCGGACTAAACCTGATCGATTATGAACAGCTGAAAATCGAGAACCAGTCTTACAGTGAGAAGATTGAGGAACGCAATGAGGTAGACGGGGAGAATGATCACTCCTGTCCATCGAGGGCTGGATGAACCATTTAGTTTACTCTGGTGAAAATGGGGATCAATAAATTGCTTAGAAAGTGAGGGATATTTTCCTGGCCTTTGTAACGCTGCCATCTCGACCTCAGATAGGGTCTCCCAGTTTGAATTGTCAGCTGACCTCAGCCTTTGGGTTAGAGAGAGTTTAAAAAATCAGTTTCGACTTATAAACACTGCCCATCGATACCTCTGTCCCCCGGCCCATCGATACTGCCCCCCCGCCCATCGATACTGCCCCCCCCCCGCCCATCGACACTGACCTCCCGCCCATCGATACTGCCCCCCCGCTCATCGATACTGCCCCCCCGCCCATCGATACTGCCCCTGGCCCATCGATACTGACCCCCCGCCCATCGATACTGCCCCTGGCCCATCGATACTGACCCCCCGCCCATCGATACTGCCCCCCCGCCCATCGATACTGCCCCCCCGCCCATCGATACTGCCCCCCCGCCCATCGATACTGCCCCCTGCCCATCGATACTGCCCCCCGCCCATCGATACTGCCCAGCCCATCGATACTGCCCAGCCCATCGATACTGCCCCTGGCCATCGATACTGCCCCCTGCCCATCGATACTGCCCCCCGCCCATCGATACTGCCCAGCCCATCGATACTGCCCCCCGCCCATCGATACTGCCCCCTGCCCATCGATACTGCCCCCCGCCCATCGATACTGCCCCCCGCCCATCGATACTGCCCAGCCCATCGATACTGCCCAGCCCATCGATACTGCCCCCCGCCCATCGATACTGCCCCCCGCCCATCGATACTGCCCCCCGCCCATCGATACTGCCCAGCCCATCGATACTGCCCCTGGCCATCGATACTGCCCCCCGCCCATCGATACTGCCCAGCCCATCGATACTGCCCCCAGCCCATCGATACTGCCCCGCCCATCGATACTGCCCCTGGCCATCGATACTGCCCCCCCCCCGCCCATCGATACTGACCCCTAGATATTGGATTCATAGTGAAATGTTTCTTTAGCCTTGTTCCCTTTCTCTGTCGCCTGGGTGATAACACCATTGTCCATTTCCAGTGGGACTGTATCCCAGCCTGGGAAGCAGGGAGGGGAAATTAAAGGTGGATTTTTTTCCAGCACCGGGGTTGTTTTGGCAACATCTGCTAGACTTGCATCATGTAAAATAAATGCAGCACCTGGTGTACAGACCAGCTCCTACAGCATGGGAAAGAGATGCAGTGGGCAAGGCCCTACATCCCCTGAGGGGATGGGACCAGCGTGTGAAAATTATAAACCTGCACACAGCCCCCCTAAAGTCCAATGGAGCTGAGGCCTGGGATGGGGGGAGGGAACTTATATGGATTGCATACAAGACCTGATTTCGAGTCTCTGTGGTTTTATCCATCACATGGGAACCAGGTTAGAACTGTTTTCAGATTGTATTTAACTAGTGCAGCCTTCACCCCGAGCAGTCTGGTACTCCATGTGTAAAGACAGAAATCAAAGCACCCACTGAGTACCTTGAGGCATAATTCCACTGCAGTCTGGATCTGGCCGCACTGCAGGTTCAGGTTTTTTTGTGTCTGCTAGTTATCGCTGACAATCACACACTGTGCTCTCAGCTGATGAGGCTCTTGGGGAGACTGGAGCTTTTGGACCTGTTCCCCCGGTACCTTCTTTCCCCCGCACACCCCAGTACCTACACTCTGCACAGCGACACCCCCAGCCCCGCTCACCACCGTACATACAGCGTCCCCCTGGCCCCACTCTGTGCCACTGCCCCAGTGCCATCGTTCTCCCTGTACTTCCACCCCCAATATAGATCAATAGGACTGATCTCAGTGGACAGGATTAAGGCAGCATTCCCGTTACTGGTGCTGGCCGTGACTTTCTGTGGGTAAAGCTCTGTTTTACCGCCTGTCCAACCCCCGTGAGAGCCAGTCCCTTCTCTAGAACTAAAGGAAAAAGGTGAAAGATGCAAAATGAAATGAGACTGGGAAAGATCTGGGTGTGAGCAGGAGTTCAAAACTGGAATGTCACATTAGGAGACAAATGTTTGATCTAGATTTGATTTTAAACGGAATATCAGAACGATGCAGATGTTCAAATCTGATGTTCGTTTTACAGGAAGTCACAAAAATGCGAAAGAAGGTAGCAGTTACCATCGGGGTGATGACCCACATTAAGGAGAAGCTGGAGTACGTGGACGCAGAGAATGTGGAGAAAAAGAACCAGCTCATGGACCTCGAGGCTGTCGTGGCGCAGGTATCCGGGTGGGCGAGCCAGGGGCAGGGATCCCGAGGGCGAGAGTGTGGATTCTGGAGATAGGGGGGAGGGTGGGGGACAGTGTCGGTGGGCAGGTGGAGTGTAGGTACCAGAGCTGGGTGCAGTTACAGTGCGGTGGGGGTACAGTGCAGATATTGAGGGGATAGGGACAGGGAGAACGGTGGCACTGGGGAAGTGGGCCAATGGCACAGAGTGGGGCCAGGGGGACACTGTATGTACGGTGGTGAGCGGGGCTGGGGGTGTCGCTGTGCAGAGTGTAGGTACTGGGGTGTGCGGGGGGAATGTAGGTACTGGGGGAGCAGGTCCAAAAGCTTCAATCTCCCCAAGAGCCTCTTCAGCTGAGAGCTCAGTGTGCGATTGTCAGCAATTACTAGCAGACAGTAAAAACCTGAACCTGCAGTGCGGCCAGATCCAGACTGCCTTTTTCTTGATGTTGGAGGTGAGATGGATAATGGAGACCAGATGAGTAGGACACAGCCAGCACTGAGATCAAATACTGCGCTGGTAAACAGTCTGTACCTGTGATCCTTTATACAGCAAGGTATTCTGCTGCTAAAATTTAGTGTATAAAATTATGAGGGGCATCGATAGGATGAACACACGTAGTCTTTTTCCCAGGGAGGGGGATTGAAAATTAGAGGGCATAGGTTTAAGGTGAGAGGGGAAAGATTTAAAAGAGGCCTGAGGGGCAACTTCTTCACGCAGAGGGTGGTGCGTGTATGGAATGAGTTGCCGGAGAAAGTAGTTGAGACAGGTACAAAAGCAACATTTAAAAAGCATTTGGATAAGTACATAGATGGGAAAGGATTAGAGGGATATGGGCCAAATATGGGCAATTGGGACTAGCTGGGAGGGCACCATGGTCGGCATGGACATGTTGGGCCGAAGGGCCTGTTTCCGTGCTGTATTGCTCCCTGACTCTATACTGCTGTCAGAATAGATAACACTGCCCACTGCAGGAAAACAGCCAGCATCCGACGTGTCTGCCCAGTGGCTAAAACCTGGGTCAACATTAACATGATGTGGAGATGCCAGCGTTGGACTGGGGTAAACACAGTAAGGAGTCTAACAACACCAGGTTAAAGTCCAACCATCATTAACATTCAACATTAACAGACAGCCCACGTGGGGATTAGGGTTCACATGCCTTGTTTTAATATCTGTCTGAACATTATGCTGAAGAGATTGGATATTAGCCATAAACACAGAGAATTCTCCCTCAGTGTGCCCGAACAGGTGACTGGGGGGTTTTCACAGCAACCTCATTGCAGTGTTAATGTAAGCCTTACTTGTGACACTAATAAATAAACTTTAAGAAGTGCAGTCGCTGTTGTGATGTGGGGAACACTGCTACATTCTGAGCAGGTTTGAGGCAGAATCTGACCCTGCAGATTAGGACAAGACCTTATTTTCTTTTGATATTCTTACATTGATTTTTGGTTTAATGGTGTGTCTGTCACCAGCCTTAAATTTGTGGTTGTTATAGAAACGGGAAATCCTGACCAAAACCAAGCAAGCACGGGACAGAGTCCGGGCAGCAAACTACAAGCTGAAGGAGAGGTGTGGCCTGTTGTGTAACAAGGTGCTGCTCCGAGACTTTGAGGAGAATGTGGACACCAGTGACCGGCTGCGCCAGAGGCTGGAGGTATTGAAACGGCGACATGCTGACCTCACACTCGACTCCTACGGTATCAAGAAGAAGATTGAGTGGGTGAAGATGGGACAGTTACAAGCTCAGTAACAGCCACTTCAGGGAGTGTTTCCACTTTATTCTGTTACGATAAATATTATATCAGCTGGCAACTGTGTGTTTAATCTTCCTGTTGGAGTAATGAGAAACGGGCACAACGGAGGTGATTCTCCCGCCCTGACTGCGGCTGGCACAGATCCTGGAGAATAGCACATGGGCCTAAACACCGGAGGCCACTGAAGCCTCGGGTCGGGGGCATGGCCGGGTAAAGCCCACCGGACACCCAGGCAGCGGCCACCGGGTACCTCGGCACCGCAGTGTGCTGGGGGCCGTGCCAACGGGATGGGGCTATGATGGGGGGACTATGAAGGGCGGAGGTCATGTCGGGGGTCGTTATAGGGGGGGAATTTTGGGGGTCAGGCAGGAGGACCCATCGGGAGGGCCTGATGCCAGCGACCCTTGTTGGGGAGGGGTTGGGGGAACATGCCGCCAATTGGGGTGGGGGGAGTCCCAATGTCCATGGGGGGGGGGGGGGGGGGGGAGGGGAGGGTCACCGTTGCATGGAGAGATCGGGGCACCTTTGCCAAATGACGCAAGAGCACTTTGAAGCAGCCCCGCACCCCCCTCCCTCCCGTACTGGCGCAAAACCTCCAGGTCTCCAAAAATGTGACAAGAGTGTGGGAAGGTTGGGGTTTCCCCTCCCACCCCAGAGGGAGACGGGCACTGAGCCCCCCCCACTCCTCCCGAGAGAGACCGGCACTGATCACTGTTGTTTCTTGCCGTTCTGACATTGTTTTTGGGAGAATTTCTCCCTGGGGTCTGTATCGATGTGAGGATGAGGCAAACACAGCTACAGCTCAGCAGCTTCCTGACACTCTCAGCATTCTGATGCTGAGGCAAAGCCACAAACACTGGGAATAAATCTAACCATAGGAATACAGGAGTTGGGACATCTTATTGAAATTGTACAAGATATTGGTAAGGCCACATTTCGAATACTGTGTACAGTTCTGGTCACCCTATTATAGAAAGGATATTATTAAACTAAAAAGAGTGCAGAAAAGATTTACTAGGATGCTACCGGGACTTGATGGATTGAGTTATGAGGAGAGGCTGGATGGACTGGGACTTTTTTCTCTGGAGCGTAGGAGGCTGAGGGGTGATCTTATAGAGGTCTATAAAATAATGAGGGGCACAGATCAGCGAGATAGTCAATATCTTTTCCCAAAGGTAGGGGAGTCTAAAACTAGAGGGCATAGGTTTAAGGTGGGAGGGGAGAGATACAAAAGTGTCCAGAGGGGCAATTTTTTCACACAGAGGGTGTTGAGTGTCTGGAACAAGCTGCCAGGGGTAGTAGCAGAGGCGGGTACAATTTTGTCCTTTAAAAAGCATTTAGACGGTTACATGGGTAAGATGGGTATAGAGGGATATGGGCCAACTGCAGGCAATTGGGATTAGTTTAGGGGTTTAAAAAAAGGGCGGCATGGACAAGTTGGGCCGAAGGGCCTGTTTCCATGCTGTAAACCTCTGTGACTCTATAACCCGATTATTATCCAGTCCAAAGGCAGCAGACATGAGTAAACGTGAATGTGATTCTCAGAATATTCCGAGTTTGAGTAAATCAAATAACCAATTAAACTCAATCATAAAAACTGAGGGGTAAATTAAAGGGGCAGTTCCTTATCGGGTTACTGCCTGAACTTAAGAACAGAGCAGAAATGAAACACATCAAACCAAAAGTCTCAAGATATTGATGCAGATTTTAATTCAGCTGTGATAACTAAATCAGCTCAGAGACAGGACCAATTACCTCCTGTTTGATCCAGAGAGTTTTACAGATCACATCGAAATAATGATGCAAAGATTAAAGTTCTGTTCTAGTTAAAAGTAGAACTTTACCAAACAACTGGATGCCACATATTTAGATTCTAACCTATACACTGCTCCTCATAATCCCTGTGTGGAAGCCGACAGCTCCACCCAGCCCGATGGGGTTGAACAGTCACGGTAACGTGTTGGACACAATGGTTTCTAGTAGTAACCCAGCACACTCTGCTTCACAGCTGCAGCATACACCACTAACTCCTGGTTAACCTCTCCCCGTGTCAGACAATACCATACTGGGCCAGTTCATGCAGCTCCAAGTGGTTAAATGCCTCCCAAGGACAGATCACAGTGATATCTGTAAGAGACACAGAGACAATTGAATATTCAAGATTGTTTCGGAGATGTGTTTTCTTCTTGTTCATTTCCTCACCCTTCCTGCACCCTTGCCCAAGTGGCCACTGAACATGTTTGACACATTCTGCACAGCACCAAGAGCTGGAAAATGGGATTCGAATAGATAGAGGCTTGATGGCCTGCACAGACACGATGGGCCAAAGGACTTCTTTGTGCAGTAAAACTCCATGACCCCATTCTGTGCTCCCTCAACCTATAGTTAGAGAGCGAGCGTGTGTTTAGATTAAAGGTCAGTGCTTTGGAGTGAGTGGCTGTGAATGATTCAACACGTACCTGTGCCGAGACCCTCCATTCCTGGGATATCATCTCCAAACCTGCAGCAGATTGAGAATGAATCAGTGGTCTAAAACTCACAAACCAGCAAAGTTCAAACCAATAAATAAAAGCAAATTACTGCGGATGCTGGAATCTGAAACCAGAAGAGAAAATGCTGGAAAATCTCAGCAGGTCTGGCAGCATCTGTAAGGAGAGAAAAGAGCTGACGCTTCGAGTCCAGACGACCCTTTGTCAAAGCTCTGACAAAGGGTCATCCAGACTCGAAACGTCAGCTCTTTTCTCTCCTTACAGATGCTGCCAGACCTGCTGAGATTTTCCAGCGTTTTCTCTTCTGGTTTCAAAGTTCAAATCAATCCACCTGTATCATTACATCTTAAAAGATTCTTATTTTCATCAGGTATGAAGACTGATCTATTTCTCCAAAGTAATCGGATGATGCTGCGTTGTCAGTTCAGTGGAGTTCACATCTCAGTTAAAATAGCAGCAAGGTAATGTCGTGGCCTAATCCTGCAGATTAATGAGTCTATTAATCATTATCTTCATTACCTCAAAACAGATGGCCTCTAAATTGGACATGGATTGCTGTATTGATGGTAAAAGGTTTGAACCCTTCACCATCTGCCCCAGTTTGAAGGAGAGTGTGTGGGAAAACTGGCTAATGTTCTGGCACTGCCTAAATTCCTCACAGTGTTGTTTTATTGCTGAGATTAATTCAGTTTAGAAATTCAGTCTGACAGCTTGAAGCATTGGTATTAGAATGGGCCTATAACCGTTCTGTCACCACAGTGACAATATTTGGTTGGTGGCACAGTGGTTAGCACTGCTGCCTCATAGCGCTACGGACTCAGGTTCAATTTTGGCCTCGGGTCACTGTCTGTGTGGAGTTGGTGCATTCTCCCCGTGTCTGCGTGGGTTTCCTCCGGGTGCTCCGGTTTCCTCCCACACTCCAAAGTCAGGGCTGGTTCTGCACCGCATACCTGGGCAATCCATCAGCACACTCAGTCTATCCGTCTCCCCTCAGGAGAAAGACTGGGTGCTGATTCCCTGTGACATCCCTGTCATTGTCTGACTCCAAAGAGCAAACATGTCAGCAGGAATATTGATTCTGACCAGGGGGCTAACACTGGAGGCTGTTCCAGTGTCAGCCACATAAAAAACTCCAGCTAACTCATAAAGAAATCTTTGGATGGGTTAGGTTGATTGGCTGTGCTAAATTGCCCCTTAGTGTCAGGGGGACTAGCAGGGTAAATGTGTGGGGTCATGGGAATAGGGCCTGGGTGGGATTGTTGTCGGTGCAGACTCGATGGGCTGAATGGCCTCCTTCTGTACTGTAGGGATTCTATGATTTTACCACTCTCAGTTAAGTAAGTCCGTTAGTGACCGCACAACACTAACTTCTGAATGATGGAGTATGTAAGGGAACGCACTCATCAACTCAGAGTCCAACTTTCTACTTCATTTTAATACGAAAAATACCAAAATTTAACACAACAATTTTAAAACACTGCAAACATGGGCAAAGATAAAGGGATAGTTGAACTGGCCGAGTTTCTGCGATTTGTGGCCTCTCTTCTGTTGGTGAAAGAGGTGCGTTCCATCTAAAAACTCACTAACAATCACCACCGAACACCCCTCAGCTTCTAAACCCAATCTGGGAGATTGTGAGGCACCAATTCGAGTGCAGAGCTGCAGGCAAGGGACAGTTTTCATTCTGTGGACTCCATCGTGTGGACCAGTCTGAGCTCTGCTTGGTGCCACTAACTCAGCAGGTTGGGAGTTTCTGTTTTTTAATTGTTTCTCTCAGAGGGTTTTTGGTCTTTGAAAGTCTTTTCCCCGGAGAGCAGTGGAGGCAGCTCGTTGAATATTCAAAAGGTGGAGTTCGGCAGATGCTTGATTGACAAGGGAGCCAAAGGTTATAAAGGATAGACAGAAAAGTAGAGGCCAAAATCAGGTCAGTCATGATCCCATCAAATGCTAGAGCAAGCTAGAGGGGCTGAACGACCTGCTCCCAATTTGTATGTTTGTTTCTGTTGGGCACAGTGTTCAGTTCCAGCCCAGCCAAGGTAAGTCAGGGCTGGTTCTGCACCGCATACCTGGGCAATCCATCAGCACACTCAGTCTATCCGTCTCCCCTCAGGAGAAAGACTGGGTGCTGATTCTCTGTGACATCCCTGTCATTGTCTGACTCCAAAGAGCAAACATGTCAGCAGGAATATTGATTCTGACCAGGCGTCTGGAGGCTGTTCCAGTGTCAGCCACATAAAAAACTCTAGCTAACTCATGAAGAAATCTCAGATACAGGAATTACATTGAGATTCCCCAGGGCTCAATCAATAAATGGGTCATACCCTTTCACTCCAGCCTTTGGAGGTTTACTCTTGAACTGTCGAGTTGCTCTTTGTTTGAACTTTGGTGGAGCCTTTCTCGGAGAGGTGGAACCTCCGGACGTGTTGGTTGGTGGAGTGATCGTATTCATTTTCACAGAATGGTCTTACTGAGGTGGTCAAAACTAAACCCGGACCGCTCTGAAAGACAAACGATCACAGTTACAACAGAAGACAGTCGATTTCCCAGATTGAAGAGAAGGAATTGTCTGACAAATCTTTCTCTGAGTGGATGCCAGCAACACACACTCCAACAACAACAGCAACTCCAACAACAACCCCAACACACACTCCAACAACAACAGCAACTCCAACAACAACCCCAACACACACTCCAACAACAACAACAACTCCAACAACAACCCCAACACACACTCCAACAACAACTCCAACAGCAACAACTCCAACACACACTCCAACAACAACATCTCCAACACACACTCCAACAACAACTCCAACAACAACCCTAACACACACTCCAACAACAACAGCAACTCCAACAACAACCCCAACACACACTCCAACAACAACTCCAACAACAACAACCCCAACACACACTCCAACAACAACTCCAACAACAACAACCCCAACACACACACTCCAACAACAACTCCAACAACAACCCCAACACACATTCCAACAACAACCCCAACACACACTCCAACAACAACTCCAACAACAACAACAACCCCAACACACACACTCCAACAACAACTCCAACAACAACCCCAACAACAACCCCAACACACTTTCCAACAACAACCCCAACACACACTCCAACAACACCAACTCCAACAACAACCCCAACAGACTCCAACAACAACTCCAACACACACTCCAACAACAACAACTCCAACAACAACCCCAACACACACACTCCAACAACAACAACAACCCCAACACACATTCCAACAACAACAACCCCAACACACACTCCAACAACAACAACCCCAACACACACTCCAACAACAACAACCCCAACACACACTCCAACAACAACAACCCCAACACACTCCAACAACAACAACAACCCCAACACACATTCCAACAACAACAACTCCAACAACAACCCCAACACACACTCCAACAACAACTCCAACAACAACCCCAACACACACTCCAACAACAACAACTCCAACAACAACCCCAACACACTCCAACAACAACTCCAATAACAACAAACCCCAACACACACTCCAACAACAACTCCAATAACAACCCCAATACAAACTCCAACAACAACTCCAACAACAACCCCAACACACAAACTCCAACAACAACAACCCCAACACACATACACGCCAACAACAACCCCAACACACACTCCAACAACAACTCCAACAACAACCCCAACACACACTCCAACAACAACTCCAACAACCCCAACACACATACACTCCAACAACAACCCCAACACACACTCCAACAACAACTCCAACAACAACAACAACCCCAACACACACTCCAACAACAACTCCAACAACAACCCCAACACACACTCCAACAACAACTCCAACAACAACCCCAACACACTGTCAAACAGCAACAACCCCAATGCACACTCCAACAACAACCCCAACAGACACTCCAACAACAACCCCAACACAATCCAGCAGAAACATTCTCTCCAAAGACTCTGCAAGATTTGTGGCTCTGTCTCCAAGCTGTAAGTATTTGAAGTTTGCAGATTCCCGCTTGGTGCAGTGACTCTGACATTGGGAACTAAATGGAAATATATTTTACTTACAGCAGGACGAGGCTGAAGATGATCCTCTCAGTATCTCAGTCTGGTGTTTGATGCTGCAAGAATTCCCAATGCTGTTCTATCTCCCTTTAATCCTCTTCACATTAATCTGCTTTAGCAATCTGTCAGTCTGTCTGTCTCACACTCTCCTGCCCTTTGATTCCTGTTTAGTCGCATTCTGATCCTGGCCACGTTTAAAGAATCATTTTGGTTAATTTTCCGCTGGGTTTTGTGGTTTATGTTAAACTATGAGCTGTTCCCCTCACTCTGGGAGTGAATCTGTCGGTGCAGCCTCAGTGTGTGATGGGGAACATCCAGTGTGCGTGTACTCAGGAATTACTTTGTGCTCAGAGATTATTTTATTCTGTGTTTTGCTGCAAGATGTTTAGATTTTTATTCACTGGGACACAGGATCAGAATCTTGTAAAGATGAAGCGATCCGCTAATTAAAACCCCGAACTTGTCCCAATGTTTGATTTGAAGCCAGTAGCTGCCACCTGTGAGTCTGGAGTGAGGGTCACTATCTTGTGGGTTGTGAAAAAGTGCACTTTCCCGGCGGTTGATCAGGAAGAAGAGGCCATTCGTTCACTGATACTGTGAAAAAGATCAGATATCCCTCACAACAGGGTGACACACTGATGGGTGTGAAACTATTGTGTATTGTGGGTATCACACTGCTCTGACAGTGTAACACATTTTAAAGTTATTTATTAGTGTCACCAGCAGGCTTACATTAACACTGCAATGAAGTTACTGTGAAAATCTCCTAGTCGCCACACTCCTGTTCGGGTCAATGCACCCTAACCAACACATCTTTCGGACTGTGGGAGGAAACCGGAACACCCGGAGGAAACCCACGCAGAGAACGTGCAGATTCCGCACAGACAGTGATCCAAGCCGGGAATTGAACCCGGGTCCCTGGCGCTGTGAGGCAGCAGTGCTAACCACTGTGCTACCGTGCTGCCCTAAGGAATTGATGAGGATGGGACTCAATATTAATATTCACCACCACAGCCAGTGTGATACGAGTGTCCAACACTGATGAGTGTAACAGTGTGACTCCTCCGGGTGTTCTGATTTCCTCTCACAGTCCAAAGATGTGCAGGTTAGGTTGATTGGCCATTCTAAATTACCCCTTAGTGTCCCGGGGATGTGTATGTTAGAGGGATTAGCGGGGTAAATATGTGGAGTTTCGGGGATAGGGCTGGGTGGGATAGTTGTTGGTGCAGACTCGATGGGCCAAATGGCCTCCTTTTTACTGTAGGGATTCTATGCCTCATTATGTTTTCTTTAGGCTCATGTGAATATCTTTTTTCTCCTTTTAACCATTACCGGCTCTCTATCTTTCTGTGGTCGCTATGTTTTCGTTCTCACTTCCTGTTATTTATTTTTAAATCTTGTCCATGTAAGAGATCTCAGTGTGACACGAGTGTCTGTGACAATGATGAGTGTGATGTTGCGATGGTTCCTATTCAAGGTGACCTCATGCTCTTTAACGGAAGGCGATTGGGTGATAAAACACGCAAGGTCTGTGCACTAATGCACACAGTGAAATATCATTGGTCGATGTTGCTTTGATAAAGTGTAACTGTCCTGTGCATTGTGCTATTTTGATTTGTCAGAATGGGATTACTGTCGTGCTGATGTTATCCCTGTTAGTCTGTTTACAGGGGATTATTGCTGTGGTGATAATTTTGTTGGATTAGTGAGATGGATTTGCTGTTAATTGGATCAGGCTGCAAGAAACAGAAAATCTCCAGCAGACCAAACGATGGCTGAGAGTCACCCACAGAGAGAGTGGGGAGGACGGGGTGTGAGCAAGTCACTCTGACTCTGAACCATTTTGTCCAGAGACAGAAACAGAGACACTGACAGAGACACGGACACAGACAGAGGCTGAGACTGAGACACTGACAGAGACACAGATAGAGGCAGAGATAGAGACACATACAGAGGCACAGAGATACAGACAATGACATTGACAGAGACAGAGACACAGACAGAGACACTGACAGATACACAGACATTTTGATTTGGATTTGATTTATTATTGTCACATGTATTAGCATACAGTGAAAAGTATTGTTTCTTGCTCGCTACACAGACACAGACAAAGACACAGACAATGATACAGACAGAGACACAAACAGAGACATAGACAGACACAGAGACACAAACAATCACACAGACAATGATACAGACAGAGACAGAGACAGAGACACAGACAATGATACAGACAGAGACACAAACAGAAACACAGACAGACACAGAGACACAAACAATCACACAGACAATGATACAGACAGAGACAGAGACACAGACAATGATACAGACAGAGACAGAGGCACAGACAGAGACATTAACTGTGTATCCTATAACCTTTGAGATTGGTGGCCCAGTGGTTAGCGCTGCTGTCTCACAACTCCAGGGGACCCGGATTCGACTCCTGGCCTGGGTCACTGTCTGTGCGGAGTCTGCACGTTCTCCCCGTGTCTGCGTGGGTTTCCTCCGGGTGCTCCGGTTTCCTCTCACAGTCCAAAGATGTGCAGGTTAGGTGGATTGGCCGTGCTAAATTGCCCCTTAGTGTCCTGGGGATGTGTATGTTAGAGGAATTAGTGGGGTAATGGGGATAGGGCCTGGGTGGGATAGTTGTTGGTGCAGACTCGATGGGCCAAATGGCCTCCTTTTTACTGTAGGGATTCTATGCCTCATTATGTTTTCTTTAGGCTCATGTGAATATCTCTTTTCTCCTTTTAACCATTCCCGGCTCTCTATCTTTCTGTGGTCGCTATGTTTTCGTTCTCACTTCCTGTTATTTATTTTTAAATCTTGTCCATGTAAGCGATCTCAGTCATGAGGAAGCAAAAGTTCTCAATTGCTGAGGTTGTCTGTCTTGCCCCTGGGCTGCTGTCCCTTACCAAGCTATTGGCCACCTGTTCTAGCATCCCCCTGTCTCCGTGTCTACATTTGTCTGACTGAGTGTAGAGATGCCTTGGGATATTAAAGTCACAGTATAAATGGAAGTCTGGTTTGTCTCTCTCTCTGTGCAGAGGTGCTGCCCAATCAGCATTCTCACATTTTCTGTTTTTATTTCTCAGCTGAGATAATCGGATTCTCTTTGGCACAGTTTGTTTGGGAGGAAGTTTGAACTGAGTGTTCCTGCAGTGTCGACAGATTCTCCTGGAGATCAGGGCTGTTTTGATAATTGTTCTGGAATCACCCTTTGATGTCAGAGGTAACTTTAGCAATACGAACCTGGCAGAGTTGGATAGAGAAGGTATCAAATCCACCGCAGACTTAATCCAGGCCAACAAACAGAAGCAAAATACTGCAGATGCTGAAAATCTGAAACAAAAGTCTAACATTCTGGAAGTAGTCAGCAGGTCGGGCAGCATCTGAGGGGGCAGCCACTCCACATCAAACATGGCTGACCAGGAGTCTCTCCCACTCTTACCACCAGCCATTGGCGTATGTCAGAAGGATGTTGCAAATTGACAATCGACCTGTTTGACCGCGTTATGAAGGCATCTTCCTTGGCCATCATGTCCTGGGTGTAAGACTCGGACCCGGAGCTTCTGGCTCAGAGACAGGGGGCTAACCCACTGTGCCACATGACCTCCTCCACTATGGTGCACCAGTTATTTATTACATCATACAACATTATCATATAATATGTGGCTATCCAATAACATCAGCTCAGCTGTGGAGCTGCCTCTCTACTTGTCCACTGTAGCATCGGCCCCAATCTGTACCAGTGAAAGATGGAAGAGAATATGGGTTCACCATATGATGCGAACATCATATGGAGGGAGAGAATCACTCATGAGGAAATGCTACAGAGAATGATGGAGGGACAACTGAGGTTGGCAGGGCACATTCTTCATCTCCCAGATGTACACCCTGCCCGGGTGGCACTGGAATGGACACAATCAGACGGAGGATGACAGGACATGCGGGCACAGCAGATAATAAAGAAAGTGAATGGAATGTTGGCATTTATAGCTAAAGGAATAGAATATAAAGGGAAGGAAGTATTGTTGCAACTATACAAGGCATTGGTGAGGCCGCATCTGGAGTATTGTGCACAGTTTTGTTCCCTGTATTTGAGGAAAGATGGTAGTCATGATGTGGAGATGCCGGCGTTGGACTGGGGTGAACACAGTAAGAAGTCTCACAACACCAGGTTAAAGTCCAACAGGTTTATTTGGTAGCAAATACCATAAGCTTTCGGAGCACAGCTCCTTCGTCAGATGGAGTGAATATCTGTTCTCCAACAGTGCACAGACACAGAAATCAAGACTGGCTGTAGAGATTTGCATTCTAATTAGTATTCTGTAACTTGATTTCTGTGTCTGTGCACTGTTGGAGAACAGATATTCACTCCATCTGACGAAGGAGCTGTGCTCTGAAAGCTTATGGTATTTGCTACCAAATAAACCTGTTGGACTTTAACCTGGTGTTGTGAGACTTCTTACTTTGAGGAAAGATGCAGTGGCATTGGAGGCAGTTCAGAGGAGGTTCACTAGATTGATTCCAGAGAGGAGGGGTTTGTCGTATGAAGAGCGATTGAACAGTTTAGGCCGATACTCTCTGGAATTTAGAAGAATGAGGGGAGATCAAATTGAGGTATACAAGATGATAAAAGATCTGGATAAAGTAGACGTGGAGCGGATGCTTCCTCTTGTGGGACATTCTAGGATGAGAGGTCATAGTCTCAGGATAAGGGGTGGCAAATTTAAAACAGAGTTGAGGAGAAACTACTTCTCCCAAAGGGAGAATCTGTGGAATTCGCTGCCCCAAAGTGCGGTGGATGCTGGGACAGTGAGTAAATTTAAGGAGGAGTTGGACAGATTTTTAATTGGGAATGGGTTGAAGGGTTATGGGGAGAAGGCGGGAAAATGGGGATGAGGAACATATCAGCCATGATTGAATGGCGGAGTGGACTTGATGGACCAAATGGCCTAATTCTGCTCCTGTATCTTATGAACTTATGAATAAGGGCTGAAGTTGAACCTCCAACCAGCTGGGGTGGAGTGAAAGAGATTCCGATGGGTCTGGGCTGGAGTCTTGCTGCCCATTGTCCCGCACAGGACTTTAAAATTCATTTGTGGGACATGGGCGTCGCTGGCTGGTCAGCATTTATTGCCCATCCCTAATTGCCCCTTGAACTAAGTGTCTTGCTCGGCCATTTCAGAGATTGGATAAGAGTCAACCACATTGCTGTGGCTCTGGAGTCACATGGAGGCCAGACCGGGTAAGGATGGCAGATTTCCCTCCCTGAAGGGCATTAGTGACCTGGAGGAACTAAGTCTAATTAATACATTAATTGAGTATAATTATAAACTATACCCGTTGACCCAGTTCTTTCAGCTCTTGGATATATAATTAGGCTGATTTGCCCCAAGTTTTTTGTTGCTATTTGCCCCCCCTGGCCAGGACCATCGATTTTGGAGCCTTTAGAGATTGTAGATGAGACTGAATGACCCCATTATTATTCCATTGTTCATTAGAGTAACAGCCTGCACTTCCCGGGGTGGCCGCTGGGGACAGTCCTGAGCCGGGCTGCACTTCCCGGGGTGGCCGCTGGTGGCGGGATTGAGCAGAGCTGCAGTTCCCAGGATGGCCGCTGGGGACAGTCTTGAGCCGGGCTGCAGGTCCCAGGGTGGCCGCTGGGGACAGTCCTGAGTCGGACTGCAGTTCCCAGGGTGGCCGCTAGTGGCGGGGTTGAGCAGAGCTGCAGTTCCCGGGGTGGCCGCTGGGGATAGCCTTGATCCGGGCTGGAGTTCCCGGGGTGGTCGCTGGTGGCGGTGTTGAGCCGGGCTGCAGTTCCCGGAGTGGCCGCTGGTGGCGGGGTTGAGCCGAAGCCGGGCTGCAGTTCCCGGAGTGGCCGCTGGTGGCGGGGTTGAGCCGGAGCCGGGCTGCAGTTCCCGGAGTGGCCGCTGGTGGCGGGGTTGAGCCGAAGCCGGGCTGCAGTTTCCGGAGTGGCCGCTGGTCGCGGGGTTGAGCCGGAGCCGGAGCCGGGCTGCAGATCCCGGAATGGCCGCTAGTGGCGGTGTTGAGCCGGAGCTGGGCTGCAGTTTCCGGAGTGGCCGCTGGTGGCGGGGTTGAGCCGGGCTGCAGTTCCCGGAGTGGCCGCTGGTGGCGGGGTTGAGCCGGAGCTGGGTTGCAGTTCCCGGAGTGGCCTCTGGTGGCGGTGTTGCGCCGGAGCCGGGCTGCAGTTCCCGGAGTGGCCGCTGGTGGCGGGGTTGAGCCGGAGCCGGGCTGCAGTTCCCGGAGTGGCCGCTGGTGGCGGGGTTCAGCCGGAGCCGGGCTGCAGTTCCCGGAGTGGCCGCTGATGGCGGGGTTGAGCCGGAGCCGGGCTGCAGTTTCCGGAGTGGCCGCCGGGGGCGGGGTTCAACCGGAGCCGGGCTGCAGTTCCCGGAGTGGCCGCTGGTGGCGGGGTTCAGCCGGAGCCGGGCTGCAGTTCCCGGAGTGGCCGCCGGGGGCGGGGTTGAGCCGGAGTCGGGCTGCAGTTCCTGGAGTGGCCGCCGGGGGCGGGATTCAACCGGAGCCGGGCTGCAGTTCCCGGAGTGGCCGCTGGTGGGGCGCTTTGCCACAATCCGCCGACTGGCCGCCATTTTGTGACCGTGTCTTAGCCGTGGCCCCGGAATCGGCTTCTCTCGCTCGGTAAGTCCCGCCGCCACCTCCCAGGGCCTCGCCTGTGCGCCGCTCCTGCACTCGCTGCACCTTGATTGTCCCTTTGTGCCAGGGCCGGGCTGGTTGGCCGCTTGGTTGCAGCTGTGTGCGGCCCAGACTGGGCTTCCGGGCTGAGGAAGTAGGAGAGCCCGAGGCTTTGTGGCCTGGTCCCGGGCCTTGGCCAATTTGGGGAGGGGGTGAAGGGGGGGGAAGTGCTGAGGGGGAGAAAGGCCAGGCCCTGGGACTGAGCTCTGGATTTGACTAAAGTGCCCCCAGATTCTGGATCCAGAGTGTGGGCACCAGGATTTGCCCCCGTGCCAATACGCCGTCGCCTTGGTAACGGTGCCCTCCAAACTGGGGGTTATTGTTACCATGGGCAACGGCGATGGGGGTCCCGCTGTCACCGTCTCGCCACCGCCTCCGTGGCAATACAGTAACGACAAGGAATCCGTGCCGGATAACCACCGGGACAAAAGAAGGGGCTTGACCGCTAAAGGAAATGAGGCGATCCTGGCCATTTCTCTACCCCCGGGGTCCGCCGAGCCCAGCCTCGGCACCGGCTAACTCAGCGACTTGTGTTTCACTTCATCCCGGCGATGGAGAGACCCTGGGTCTGAGGGATTGGGCACCGGGGGAAGTAGAGAGTGCATGGGCTCTTCCAATGGCAGTCTGAAGGTCTTTGTTAAGTTTCTGCTCTCGTGCTGATTGCTTGAGTGAAGCCGGTAACAGAAAGAAAAGATAAACACTGGCAGACTGTGCATTCATATCGCATCTTGTCTGGCGAGATCTCAAAATATTTAATGTAAATATCTGGAATGCAGTTGCTGCAAGGGTAACTGGAGCTGACAAAATCTATTCTGTGCATTGCCAAGTCACCAGTGAGCAATATTCACAGCAACTCGCCATCTTCAGCGAGTGATTCGCAAGCATGTCCCTTCTCGCAGCACGGAACGGTAACACACATTCTGATTGTTTATCCGGTGTGAGTTGGAATCAGAGGTTTTCTCCCTCAATCTGATTAGTTAGCACAATTGAAAGTTTGCTCATGGCCCGACTGCACAAGACAGGCCCCCGTCAGCGACAATGGATTGTGTTGTCAGTACTGCTTACTCTTCATTCCTACTCTTTGTTTTACAGTATACAGAAGGTGTGCTGCCCCCTCTAACACTCACTGGCTAGAGACACTCACAGATGAACCTCTGCTTCTGTGCGACAACTTTTGCCAACAACTTAGCATCGAGGCTGTTATGAAGTAAAATCAGTGTTTTGCTCAGGGTTTTGTGATACTTTGGCACACGGTGGGTTAGCTCCGCGGCGTTGCCCCATCTGTAAGAAGCAAAGGTTTGGATTTGATTAGGATCTCTGTCTGGGGGAAGGAGGTCCGAGACTGACCACAGAAACTGGCACCAGTTTGATTTTGCACCAATGGTGACTCTTACATGGAAGAGTAATGAAAGTATTCAGAGCAGACTGAGTTCCGGTGTGGGGGCGCTGATGGTAGTTGGGACAGGGTGCGCTAATCTGTGGCATTGTATTTAGTAACCTAGATGACATTGTGAACCTCTTAGTGCCAATCTCTCTTTGCTTTATTGGATGTGCTCCAGATGAGAGACACTGATGTTTCAGTTGTCACATAACTTTCTAGAGTAAGACCCAAAGTGATTGCCCTTCAGTGTTTCTGCCTTTCAGAAAAATACAGGCCTGTTTTCAGGGGAAGAAGTGGGTGAAGGTGCAGGGTTACTGGCAACTGAAATGAGCCATAAACAGTCTGGTGAATGGACCTGTGATTACTCGGAGATTTAGCAACTAGAGCAGTGATTTGCAGTGGCTTACTCGCACACTGTAAAATATTTCATGGTACTGTTCAAAGATCTAAGACTTGCAAACTGTTTATTTCAATATGGTTTGTGGGATCTTGCTGTGCACAGATTGACTGCTGCTTTTCCTACGTTACGATAGTGAGTGGAGTTCAAAACGGTAGAGTTTCATTGGCTCCAGATGGCCTTCCTGAAGGGCTGTATAAACAAGTTCATTCTGTCTGGCATGGTGCTGAGCTTAACTTCTAATATCCTTAAGGTGAGCTGTGTTTACCTCGAGGTATTTGGTAAAGTGACTATTTTAGGGGATTAGTGAGAAGGATCTTTTTTATTTGAAACATTACGAAAGCTCAAGATGTATTCACTGATAGTATCTGGCGGTATCTAAGAAAAGTGTCGAGAGCAATACCAGGAACTCTTCACTGCATTCATCAACCAGACTAAAGCATTTGATTCATTAAATCACAAGGCTCTTTGCATTGTGCTCCCTAAGTTTGGATGTCCAAGGAACTTGGTCACAATTCTGCAATTGTTTCATGATGATCTGACTGCAGTTGCCTTCAGTGGGAGGTCTGAACCAGATGTCTTCAAAACCCAGACTGGGGTCAAACAAGGCTGTGTGCTTGCCTCCATCCTATTTACAATTACCAAACAGTAGCCGGTCACCACCTCAAAGATCGGCTGCTGTTTTGTGTCGGTATTAAATAACATCTAGAAGGAAAACTCTTTGATCTCGATCGTCTTCGCGTCAGAACTACACTGACCATCATCGATGTACATGATCTACAGTTTGTGATGACTGCAATGTCGGTGCCCACTCTTGGTGGATTTACATTCCATTCTTGGTCTTCTTAAGAAACTTGGCCTGTTCCTGAATGTTGCCGAAACAGAACTCATGTCAGCCCACATTGTCTGTATCTTTAAGATCTAGTTGGCTGTAGGGATTCGCATTCTAATCAGTATTCTGTAACTTGATTTTTGTGTCTCTGTGCCCTGTTTGAGAGCACATTTCCACTCCATCTGACGAAGGAGCTGCACTCCGAAAGCTAATGGTATTTGCTACCAAATAAACCTGTTGGACTTTAACCTGGTGTTGTTAAAACTCTTACTGTGTTCACCCCAGTCCAACACCGGCATCTCCACATCAAGCCCAGCCAGATATTCCACCTCCCACACACACTGAAGGAGAGATTCTAGAATATGTCGCCATACCTTGACAGCCACCTCTCTCAAAAGGCTAAGGTTGGCCAAGACACAAAAGAGTTCCAGAGAAATTCCATCAGCAGTGCCTCTGCTGCATCCTCCAGATACAATATTGAACAAATGCCTATGTCCTTAAAGCTAACTCCACAGGCAGTCAGACAAGATTCCAACAAAATCAACTTTGATGGTCTGGACGCTGTGGCTGGATGGCCAAAACTTGTCTCCCTCTCCAGATCCTGTTCTCTCAGCTCTCAAATGACCAACGTTCCAGGGGAGGACAAAGAAAACACATCAAAGACACTCTGAAGTCCTCCTTGAAGCATTGCATCATTGACATTGATGACTGAGGAGTTTGCTACCATTCACTCAGTGGTGAAACCTGTCTATCAAGTATCATGCTGAGACTTCCAGCACCTTAACACTGAGGCAAAGAAGGAAGAAAAAGGAAGCAAATCTTGCACTCCAGATCTCTCTACCTCGTAGGACATCCTGTCCCATGTGACGAAAGATCTGTGGGATGAGAATTGTTCTGTTCAGTCATATGACGGTAACTCATGACCCTGAGTGGACGTCACTCTTGGATCGATGGTAACTTCCGCTGGGAGCTGTGATGAGGAATGACATCTGGTGATTGAGATGTGTTTATTGGGCAGAATTACCGAGGAGATTTGACAGCTGCCACTCCATCCAACACCTTAAACATTCACTCCCTCCACCACCGGCACATTGGCTTTCGTCAGTTTGCCAAGGCTCCTTTAACAGCACCTCCCAAACCTGCAGTCTCGACCATCTAGAAAGATAAGGGCAGCAGGCACATGGGGACACCGCTACTTGCAAGTTCCCCTCCAAGCCACATACTATCCTGATTTGGAACTATAACCTCCGTTCCTTCATTGACGTTGAGAAACGTTGAAATCCTCGCTGAGAAAAACCCCACAGCAATGTGTGTGTACCTACACCACCCGGACAGCAGCGATTCAAGAAGGCAGCTCACCATCACCACCTCAAGGGCAATTAGTGAAGAGCAAAAAGTGTTGGTCTAGCCAGCGAGGTCCACGTTCCAAACGCAACATTCAAAAAACTAGATGGAAAAGATGAGAGATGAGAATGAAGAAGATGAAAAGCAGTGATCTGAGAAAGTGAAAATGGAAAGACTGATGGCTGAGTGAATGAGACAGAAATAGTTGTTTCATATCCAGCAACTTGTGAGAATTACTGCTGTCTGAGTATGTGGGCCACTGAAGGAGACTTTGCCTTTATCGAGCTTTCTGGGGAGATTGGGCACTGTGCAGAGATTTTGTAGCAGAATTAATTTGATCAGAAGCTTCACCTGGAATCTAGGGCATCATCATAAAACTAGCACAGAAACAAAAGGCAGTAAGGGGAAAGGTGGAAGGCAGAAATCAAAAAAAAAACCAAAGGCAAAAATCAAAAAGGGCCACAGTACAGAGACTGTGGAGAACTCAGTGAACGGGTCCAGTAAGGCTCAGAGAAATAAAACACAGGGAGACTGTACAAAACATGACAGGACAGATGGTCTGAGGTGTGTTTGCTTTAACGCAAGGAGTATGACAGGTAAGGCGGATGAACTTAAAGCTTGGATTACTACATGGAACTATGATGTTGTGGCAATTACGGAGACTTGGATGAAAGAAGGGCAGTACATGCAGCTTAACATTCCAAGATTTAGATGTTTAAGGCGAGATAGAGAGGGTGACAAAAGAGGTGGGGGGTGTTGCTTTACTGAGTAGGGAGAATGTCACAGCTATACAGAGGGAGGACACCTTGGTGGGATCAAGCAGTGAGGCCATATGGGTAGAACTCAGGAACAGGAGCAGTGCACTCACACTGTTGGGGTTGTACTACAGATCTTCCGACAGCCAGCATGAAGTGGAGGAACTGAGATGTCAGCAGATTATGGGAAGAGGTAAGAACAACAGGGGTTTTGTGATGGGTGATTTTAACTTCCCCAACATAGACTGGAATTTTTTTAGTGCCAGGTGCTTGGATGGGGCAGAGTTTGTTCAGTGTGTCCAAGAGAGCTTCTTGAGGCAATATGTAGATAGTCCAACTTGGGAAGGGGCTATCTTAGAGCTGGTTCTGGGAAACGAGCCCGGACAGGTGATTGATGTCTCAGTGGGGAACCATTTTGGGAACAGTGATCACAATTCTATAAGTTTCAAGATACTTGTAGAAAAGGATAGAAGTAGTCCCAGAGTGAAAGTACTAAGCTGGGGGAAGGCTAACTACCAGAGTATTAGGCAGGAGCTAGGGGATAGCTGCTTGAGGGTAAATCCACATCCGATATGTGGGAGTCTTTTAAAAGTCAGTTGTTAACAATTCAGGACAAGTATGTCCCTGTAAAAATGAAGGATAAAGATGGCAAGATTCGGGAATCCTGGATGGCGAGAGATTGTGAGCTTAGTGAAAAAGAAGAAGGATAAATTTCAGGAAATTGAAAACGGATAAGGCTCTTGAAGAATACAGAGATAGCAGGAAAGAACTTAAACAGGGACTGGGGAGGGCAAAAAGAGGCCATGAAATGTTCTTGGCAGGCAGGATTAAGGAGAATCCCAAGGCTTTTTATGCGGATATAGAGAGGAAGAGGGTAGCTAAGGAAAGGGTAGGTCCACTCAAGGATAGTGGAGGGAATTTGTGTGTGGAGCCAGATGAGGTGGGTGAGGTCCTTAATGAGTACTTTGCATCAGTATTGACAAAGGAGAAGGTGAGTATAGAAAGGAGGATATTGATATTCTAGGACATGTTGAGATAAAGAGTTGCTTTGATTTATTATTGTCACATGTATTAGTATACAGTGAAAAGTATTGTTTCTTGCGCGCTATGCAGACAAAGCATAGCGTTCATAGAGAAGGAAAGGAGTGAGTGCAGAATGTAGTGTTACAGTCATAGCTAGGGTGTAGAGAAAGATCAACTTAATGCAAGGTAGGTCTATTCAGAAAAGTCAGACAGCAGCAGGGAAGAAACTATTCTTGAGTCGATTGGTACATGTCCTCAGACTTTTGTATCTTCTTCCTGATGGAAAAAGGTGGAAGAGAGAATGTCCGGTGGGCATGGGGCCCTTAATTATGCTGGCTGCTTTTCCGAGGCAGCAGGAAGTGTAGACAGTGCCAATGAGTGGGAGGCTGGTTTGATTGATGGACTGAGTTTTGTTCATGAGAGCAGTTCACAGTTTATTGCTGTCTTGGGCAGAGCAGGAGCCATACCAAGCTGTGATACAAGCAGAAAGGATGCTTTCTATGGTGCATCTGTAAAAGTTGGTGAGAGTCGTAGCGGACATGCCAAATTTCCTTAATCTTCTGAGAAAGTAGAGGTGGCGTTTCTTAACTATAGTGTTGGCATGGGGGGACCAGGACAGGTTGTTAGTGATCTGGGGTGGGGGGGGGGGCGGATATCAGATGATCTGAACACCTAAAAACTTGAAGCTCTCGACCATTTCTACTTCGTCCCCATTGATGTTGACATTCTAGGACAGGGGGAAGGTATTGGAGGTTTTGAAAAACATTTAGATGGACAAGTCCCCAGGGCCAGATAGGGTCTATCCCAGGATACTGAGAGAGGCGAGGGAAGAAAATGCTGAGGCCTTGGCCAGAATCTTTGTATCCTCTTTAGCCACAGGCGAGGTACCAGAGGATTGGAGAGATTTTGATATTAGAACCATAGAAAGTTTACAGCAGCAAAAGGGGCCATTTGGCCTTTCTTGTCCATGCTAGCCCAAGGGTAAGGTGCCCTTTCTAATCCTACCTTCCTGCACTCGAACCATAGCCTCTCCAACTTACAGCACTTAAGATGCAGATCTAGGAACTTCTTAAACGAATTTAGGATCTCTGCCCCCACCACTAATTCAAGCAGCAAATTCCAGACACCCACCACCCCCTGTGTCAAAAAGTTCTTCTCATGTTCCCTTTGCACCTTCTGTGATTTATCCTGAATCTATTTCCCCAGTTCTGGAATTGTCTGCCAAGGGAAACAGTTTAATCCTGTCCCCTCCTATTTCTTCCCCTCAACATTCTGTACACCTCAAATCAATCCATCCCGCAACGTTCTTTGTTCCAAGGAAAGTAACCCCAGCCTATCCAATCTCTCCGTGTAGCTACACGTTTCCAGCCCTGGCAATGTTCTTGTAAACCTCCTCTGCACTCTCGCCAGAGTAATTACCTCCTTCCTGTAATGTGATGCCCGAACTGCACACAATACTCCACTTGTGGCCTCACCAGTGTTTTATGCAGTTCCAACATTATATCCTTACTTTTATATTCTATACCTGTGCCACTGAAGGAGAACATTCTATAAGCCTTCTTTACAGCCTTGTCTACTTGAACTGCAGCCTTTAGGACCTTGTGTACTTGTACGCTGAGATCTCTCACTTCATCTAACCCTCTTAGTATATTCCCATTTATTGTTTATTCCCTATAACTGTTTGACCTCCCTAAATGCATGACCTCACACATCGTTGTATTAAAATCCATCTGCCATTTTACTACCCACTCCACCAACCCATCGATATTGTTATGTAGATTACAGCTGTCCTCTACACTATCCACTACTTGGCCAATCTTTGCATCGCCTGCAAATTTCCTAATCGTGTCCCCCATGTTCAAATCCAAATCGTTAATATATAAAACAGTCAGGATCCCAACAGTGAACCCTGTAGAACACCACTTGAAACAACTTTCCATTCGCAGGGGCATCTATCGACCATTACCCTTTGTTTCCTGTTACTGCGCCAACGTTTCATCCAGTTTGCCACATTATCCTGTATCCCACAGGCTTTTACTTTTTTGACCAATCTGCCACGTGGGACCTTGTCAAATGCCTTGTTAAAATCCATGTAGACAACATCCACTGTATTACCCTCATCAATCCTCCTTGTCACTTCCTCAAAGAATTCAATCAGATTTGTGAGGCAAGACATTCCTTTAACAGATCCATGCTGACCATCCCTGACTAGTCCATGCCTTTCTACGTGACAGTTGATCCTATCTCTCAGGAGTGATTCTATTAATTTGCCCACCACTGACGTAAAACTAACTGGCCTATAATTGTTTAGCATTTTCTTTGATCCCTTTTTAAACAATGGAACCATGTTTGCATTTCTCTAGTCCTCCAGCACCTCTCCTCTAACTAGTGAGGATTGGAAAATCATCCTCGGAGTATCTGCGATCTCCTCCGTAACCGCTTTCAGCAGCCTCAGGCACAATCCATCTGGCCCTGGCAACTTAACAACTTTCGAGGATCATAACCCTTCGAACACTTCCTCTTTCTTTATATTTCTTTATATTTGTCCCATCCAATATCTCTGTGTTCCCCCGGATTACTATATCAGCATCATCCCTTTCCTGTGTAAACAGGGAGACAAAATATTAATTTAAAACTCTTTTCCACAGCCTCTGCATCTACACGCAAGTTCCCTTCCTCATCTTTGATAGATCCCGTTTTTTTCCTTAACTAAAAAACATCTTTGGGTTTTCTTTAACTTTGCTTGCTGTTCTTTTTTCATGCCTTCTCTTTAATTTCCTTATTCCCTTTTTTACTTTGTCCTTGCACTTTCTATATTCGTCTAGGCTATCCGCAGTGCTTAGTTCTTTGTGCCTATCGTATGATTTGTTTTTCTGTTTGATCTTCCTCTGTATTCTTCTTGACAACCCGATGGGGGGGTGGGGTGGGGGGGTGGGGTGGGAGGGTTGGGGTGGGGAGGCGGGGTTGGGGTGGGGTGGCGGGGTTGGGGTGGGGTGGCGGGGTTGGGGTGTGGTGGGGGTGGTGGGGTGGGGTGGAGTTGGATGGGGTTGGGGGGGATATGGCTGGGGGGGGTGTGGCTGGGGGGGTGTGGTTGTGGGGGCTGGGGGGGTGTGGTTGGGGGGAGCTGGGGGGGTTGAGGGTGGGGGGGGTTGAGGGTGGGGCGGAGATTTGGCAGGTACTGCTCTTATTTTCAGAGGGGACATGTCTACTTTGTACCTTTAGGATCTTGCTTTTTAGTGCTTCCCATTGGTTTCCCACTGATTTAATCTTCTAGCAGTGCTGTCCAGTCCACCTCATTCCTGCAAAATTCACCCCCCACCCCCCCCTTATTCCTGCTTTATCGCTGTCCTTTTCTATTGTAATGCTAAATCTAACTGAATTGTGATCACCATCCCCAATATGGTTGGCAACTGTCAGTTCACCCACTTGCCCTTCTTTGTTCCCCGAGACTAGGTCTAGAATTGCATCCCCTCATTGGGTTTGTCACTAATTGGTTGCAAAAACTTTCCTGGACATATTGCTTTAAATTTTCTCCCTCAGTGCCCCTTATATTGTTAGCATCCCAGTTGATATTGGGATAGTTAAAGTTTCGTACTATTATTACCCTCTCATTCTTGCAGGCAGGAATTTGCCCAAATATTTGTTCTTCTATCTCCCTTTCACTATTTGGGGGTCTAGTATACTCCCTGTGTGACTGCCCCTTTTTTATTTCTAAGCTCAACCCACAAAGCTTTGTTTGTTGACCGGTTTAGTATATCATCCCTTCTCACAACTGGAATTGATTCTTTAACCATTAGTGCTACTCCCCTTTCTTTTATATCTCCCACTCTATCGTATCTGATGACCCAAAAACCAGGGATATTGAGCTGCCAGTTTTGCCCCTCAAACCAGGTTTCCGTTATCGCGATGACATCCTGTTGCCATGTGTCTACCTGTGCCATTAACCCATCTAGGTTGTTTGTAATACTCCTTGCGTTGAAGTATAAACAGTTCAACCTCTTCAGTTTCCCTTGCTGGACACTGTTTAAACTTTGCTACTCCTGAAATTCCAAGTCTTACCACAACATCTTCAAAATCATTAGCAAATGTTTTACCTCCATTTTCCTGATCTGAATCTGACCTATCTGATCCTACTCCTGGGATAGTAGCTTCCACTCTACCATATTCCCCAAAAACATTACACCCAGGATTCTTTATAATTCTCAGCCTTGTAAAAGATCGCATGTTACTATTGGGAAGAAAAGCTGGGGAGTTCTCCCCAGTGTCATGATCAATATTGATCCCTCAACCAACATCATCTATGAACAAGGAACAGAAGTAGGCCATTCAGCCCCTCGAGCCATTTAATGAGATCATGGGTGATCTGATAATCACCTCAAATCTGCATCTTGCCTACCTGGAGTCATAGAACTTTACAGCATGGGGATAGGCCCTTCAACCCAACTTGTCCATGCTGCCCCTTTTTTAACCACTAAGCTAGTCCCAATTGCCCGCATTTGGCCCATATCCCTCTATACCCATCTTACCCATGTAACTGTCTAAACCCTTTTTAAAAGATAAAATGTTACCCGCCTCTACTACTACCTCTGGCAGCTTGTTCCAGACACTCACCACCCTCTGTGTGAAAAAAATGCCCCTTTGGACCCTTTTATATCTCTCCCCTCTCACCTTAAACCTATGCCCTCTAGTTTGAGACTCCCCTACCTTTCATAGAAACCCTACAGTACAGAAAGAGGCCATTTGGCCCATTGAGTCTGCACCGACCACAATCCCACCCAAGCCCTACTCGCATATCCCTCTGATCTACACATCCCAGGACACTAAGGGGCAATTTTAGCATGGCCAATCAACCTAACCCGCACATCTTTGGACTGTGGGAGGAAACCGGAGCACCGGGAGGAATCCCACGCAGACACGAGGAGAATGTGCAAACTCCACACAGACAGTGACCCAAGCCGGGAATCGAGGTTCACCAGGATGTTGCCTGGGACGGAGCATTTGAGCTGTAAGGAGAGACTGGATAGACTTGGATTGTTTTCTTTGGAGCCGAGAAGGCCGAGGGGGGACATGATTGAGGTGTATAAGATTATGAGGGGTATGGACAGAGAGAGTAGGAGGCAGCTCTTTGGGAAAAGATACTGACTACCTAGCTGATCTATGCCCCTCATTATTTTATAGACCTCTATAAGATCACCCCTCAGCCTCCTACGCTCCAGAGAAAAAGGTCCCAGTCTATCCAGCCTCTCCTTATAACCCAAACCATCAAATCCCGGTAGCATCCTAGTAAATCTTTTCTGCACTCTTTCCAGTTTAATGCTGAATGCCTTCTTCACCGCTCTGTCCAGCTGTGACTTAATTTTCAAGGAGCTGTGAACCTGTACCCCGAGATCTCTTTGCTCTGTAACTCTCCCCAATGCCCTACCATTAACTGAGTAAGTCCTGCCCTGGTTCGATCTACCAAAATGCATCACTTCGCTTTTATCTAAATTAAACTCCATCTGCCATTCGTCAGCCCACTGGCCCAATTGATCAAGATCCCGCTGCAATTTTCGATAACCTTCTTCACTGTCCACTATGCCACCATCTGCAAACTTACTAACCATGCCTCCTAAATTCTCATCCAAATCATTAATATAAATGATAAATAACAGCGGACCCAGCACTGATCCCTGAGGCACACCGCTGGTCACAGGCCTTCAATTTGAAAAACAACCCTCTGCAACCACCCTCTGTCTTTTGGCTACCTCACCCTGGATACCGTGAGATTTAACCTTATGCAACAACCTACCATGTGGTACCTTGTCAAAGGCCTTGCTAAAGTCCATGTAGACAACATCAACTGCACTGCCCTCATCGTCCTTCTTGGTTATCTCTTCAAAAAACTCAATCAAATTTGTGGGACATGATTTTCCACTCACAAAGCCATGCTGACTGTCCCTAATCAGTCCTTGCCTCTCTAAATGCCTGTAGATCCCGTCTCTCAGAATACCTTCTAACAACTTACCCACTGCAGATGTGAGGCTCACCGGTCTGTAGTTCCCAGGCTTTTCCCTGCAGCCCTTTTTAAACAAAGACACAACATTTACCACCCTCCAATCTTGAGGCACCTCACCTGTGGCTGTTGATGATTCAAATATCTCTGCTAGGGGACCCGCAATTTCCTCCCTAGCCTCCCACAACGTTCTGGGATACACTTCATCAGGTCCCGGGGATTTATCTACCTTGATGCGCTTTAAGACTTCCAGCGTCTCCTTCTCTGTTATATTTACACTCCTCAAGACATCACTATTTATTTCCCCATGTTCCCTAACATCCAAGCCTTTCTCAACAGTCAATACTGATGAGAAATATTCGTTTAGGATCTCACCCATCTCTTGTGGATCCGCACATAGATGACTTTGTGATCCTTAAGAGGCCCTACTCTCTCCCTAATTACTCTTTTGCCCTTTATGCATTTGTAGAATCTCTTTGGATTCTCCTTTGTCTTATCTGCCAAAGCAATCTCATGTGCCTTTTTGCCCTCCTGATTTCTCTCTCAACTCTAGTCCTACTCCCTATATTCTTCAAGGGATTCACTTGATCCCAGCTGCCTATGCATGTCATGTGCCTCCTTCTTCTTCTTGGCCAGGGCCTCAATATCCTGAGTCATCCAGGGTTCCCTACTTCTACCAGCCTTGCCCCTCACTCTAAGGGGAATGTGCTTACCCTGAACCCTGGTTAACACACTTAGTGTTAGAGAAAGCCTCCCACTTACCAGACATCCCTTTGTCAGCCAACGAGTAACCCGCGTCACCCAATGTCCATGTAACTCGCGTCACCCAATGTCCGCGTAGCCGTCTTCACCTGAGGTCCGCGTAACCCGTGTCCGTGTAACCCTCGTCACCTGGCGTCCGTGTAACCCGCATCACCTGGTGTCCGTGTAACCCTCGTCACCCAATGTCCGCGTAACCCACGTCACCCAATGTCCGCGAAACCCGCATCACCCAATGTCCACGTAACCCGCGTCACCCAAATTCTGCCTAACCTTCGTCACCCGGTGTCCGCGTCACCCAATGTCCGCGTAACCCGCGTCACCCGGTGTCCGCGTAACCCGCGTCACCCGGTGTCCGCGCCACCCAGTGTCCCGCGTCACCTGGTGTCCGCGTAACCCGCGTCACCCGGTGTCCGCGTAACCCGCGTCACCGGTGTCCGCGTAACCCGCATCACCCGGTGTCCACGTAACCCGCGTTAACCGGTGTCCGCGTAACCCGCGTCACCCGGTATCTGCATAACCCGCGTCACCCCGGTGTCCGCGTAACCCACGTCACCCAATGTCCGCGTAACCTGCGTCACCCAATGTCCGCGTAAGCCGTGTCACCCAATGTCCGCGTAGCCGTCTTCACCCAGTGTCCGCGTAACCCGCGTCACCCAATGTCTGCGTAACCCTCGTCACCCAATGTCCGCGTAACCCGCGTCACCCAATGTCAGCCTAACCCTCGTCACCCGGTGTCCGCGTCTCCCAATGTCTGCGTCTCCCAATGTCCGCGTAACCCACGTCACCCAATGTCAGCCTAACCCTCGTCACCCGGTGTCCGCGTCTCCCAATGTCTGCGTCTCCCAATGTCCGCGTCACCCAATGTCCGCGTAACCCGCGTCACCCAATGTCCACGTAACCCGCGTCACCCGGTGTCCCCGTCACCCGGTGTCCGCGTCACCCGGTGGCCGCGTCACCCGGTGGCCGCGTCACCCGGTGTCCGCATCACCCGGTGTCCGCGTAACCCGTGTCACCCGGTGTCCGCGTAACCCGTGTCACCCGGTGTCCGCGTAACCCATGTCACCCGGTGTCCGCGTAACCCGTGTCACCCGGTGTCCGCGTAACCCGTGTCACCCGGTGTCCGCGTAACCCGTGTCACCCGGTGTCCGCGTAACCCGTGTCACCCGGTGTCCGCGTAACCCGTGTCACCCGGTGTCCGCGTAACCCGTGTCACCCGGTGTCCGCGTAACCCGTGTCACCCGGTGCCCGCGTAACCCGTGTCACCCGGTGCCCGCGTAACCCGTGTCACCCGGTGCCCGCGTAACCCGTGTCACCCGGTGCCCGCGTAACCCGTGTCACCCGGTGCCCGCGTCACCCGTGTCACCCGGTGTCCGCGTCACCCGTGTCACCCGGTGTCCGCGTCACCCGGTGTCCGCGTCACCCAATGTCTGCGTAACCCGCGTCACCCAATGTCCGCGTAACCCGCGTCACCCGGTGTCCGCGTCACCCGGTGTCCGCGTCACCCGGTGTCCGCGTAACCCGCGTCACCCAATGTCCGCGTAACCCGCGTCACCCGGTGTCCGCGTCACCCGGTGTCCGCGTCACCCGGTGTCCGCGTCACCCGCGTCACCCAATGTCCGCGTAACCCGCGTCACCCTGTATCCGCGTCACCCAGTGTCCGCGTAACCCGCGTCACCCAATGTCCGCGTAACCCGCGTCACCCAATGTCCACGTAACCCGGTGTCCCCGTCACCCGGTGTCTGCGTCACCCGGTGTAGACGTAACCCGCGTCACCCGGTGTCCGCGTCACCCGGTTGTCGCATCACCCGGTGTCTGTGTAACCCGCGTCACCCAATGTCTGCGTAATCCGCGTCACCCAATGTCTGCATAATCTGCGTCACCCAATGCCTGCGTAACCCTCGTCACCCAATGCCTGCATATCCCGTGTCACCCGGTGTCCGCTTAACCCGCGTCACCTGGTGTCCGCGTAACCCGCGTCACCCAATGTCCACATAACCCGCGTCACCCGGTGTCCGCGTCACCCGGTGTCCGTGTAACCCGCGTCACCCAGTGTCCGCGTCACCCGTGTCACCCGGTGTCCACGTCACCCATGTCCGCGTCACCCGGTTGTCGCATCACCCGGTGTCTGTGTAACCCGCGTCACCCAATGTCTGCGTAATCTGCGTCACCCAATGTCTGCGTAATCTGCGTCACCCAATGCCTGCGTAACCCTCGTCACCCAATGCCTGCGTAACCCGCGTCACCCGGTGTCCGCGTAACCTGCGTCAGCCATTGTCCGCGTAACCCGCGTCACCCAATGTCCACGTAACCCGCGTCACTCTGTGTCCGCGTCACTTTGTGTCCGCGTCACTCTGTGTCCGCGTCACCCAATGTCCGCGTAGCCATCTTCACCCGGTGTCCGCATTACTCGGTGTCCACGTCACCCGTATCCGCGTAGCTGTCTTCACCCGGTGTCCGCATCACTTGGTGTCCGCGTAACCCGCGTCGCCCATTGTCCACGTAGCCGTCTTCACCCGATGTCCGCGTTACCCTCGTCACCAGGCATCCGCGTAACCCGCGTCGCCCGGCGTACGCGTAACCCTCGTCACCCGGCGTCCGCGTAACCCGCACTGCCCGGTGTCCGCGTCACCCAGCGTCTCTGTGATTCACACAGGCAAATTATGATTTTGTGTTGGCAAGCTTTTCTTGTTCGCTGTGACTGGGATGAATGTGCTCAGTTACTAATGTTTTACTATAGCTGGGGAGATGAACACTGAATGAACTTCCTTGTAACATTATCTGACTCAGTCCACAGATCACTTTGAATGGAAGCCAAAGATAAATTGAATCTTGCCGAGAGATCACTGTATAAGTGTGAAACTTCTCTCTCCCATGTAAATACACAGGCAAATTTCACCCCAACCAGAAATATTTTTCTGATATATTTCCATTCCTTTATCATTAACTCTCTATGATAGTAATGTTTGTCCCATTCAGAATGATTGAACGCTGGATAATATTCCGTACTCTCAATTCCAAGCAATGGGAAATGGGATTTTGCACAGTGGGTTTTGCTGTATCCCGGTTGGATGAATAGGAAAGGATTGATCCATTAAAAATCCAGTGTTTCTGTTTGTTTCTTTTGGGAGTCAGTAGAAATAGTTTAGTCAGTATTTGATAAGAGTGAGGCCACAGGAAGATAATAGTTCTGTTGTAATTCTGAGCAATTTGATCAAATGGGAGTGAATGAGAGTCTGTGTGGTTTATCAGATTTGACTGGAATATACAGGATTGGCAGTTTTGTAATATGTGTGTCTCTCGGTGTGTGTCTCTCGGTGTGTGTCCCTCGGTGTGTGTCCCTCGGTGTGTGTCTCTCGGTGTGTGTCTCTCGGTGTGTGTCTCTCGGTGTGTGTCTCTCGGTGTGTGTCTCTCGGTGTGTGTCTCTCGGTGTGTGTCTCTCTCTCTGTCTCTGTGTGTGTGTCTCTGTGTGTGTGTCTCTGTGTGTGTGTCTCTGTGTGTGTGTCTCTGTGTGTGTGTCTCTGTGTGTGTGTGTGTCTCTGTGTGTGTGTCTCTGTGTGTGTGTCTCTGTGTGTGTGTCTGTGTGTGTGTGTCTCTGTGTGTGTCTCTGTGTGTGTCTCTGTGTGTGTGTCTCTCTGTGTGTGTCTCGCTGTGTGTGTCTCGCTGTGTGTGTCTCGCTGTGCGTGTCTCGCTGTGCGTGTCTCGCTGTGCGTGTCTCGCTGCGCGTGTCTCGCTGCGCGTGTCTCGCTGCGCGTGTCTCGCTGCGCGTGTCTCGCTGCGCGTGTCTCGCTGCGCGTGTCTCTCTGCGCGTGTCTCTCTGCGCGTGTCTCTCTGCGCGTGTCTCTCTGCGCGTGTCTCTCTGCGCGTGTCTCTCTGCGCGTGTCAGTGTGTGTGTGTCTCTCTGTGTGTGTCTCGCTGTGTGTGTCTCTCTGTGTGTGTCTCTCTGTGTGTCAGTGTGTGTGTCAGTGTGTGTGTCTCTGTGTGTGTCTCTGTGTGTGTCTCTCTGTGTCTCTCTATCTCTCTCTGTTTGTCTCTCTGTGTGTCTCTCTGTGTGTCAGTGTGTGTGTGTCAGTGTGTGTGTGTCAGTGTGTGTGTGTCAGTGTGTGTGTGTCAGTGTGTGTGTGTCTCTGTGTGTGTCAGTGTGTGTGTGTCAGTGTGTGTGTGTCTCTCTGTGTGTGTCTCTGTGTGTGTCTCTGTGTGTGTCTCTGTGTGTGTCTCTGTGTGTGTCTCTGTGTGTCTCTCTGTGTGTGTCTCTCTGTGTGTGTCTCTCTGTGTGTGTCTCTCTGTGTGTGTCTCTCTCTGTGTCTCTCTATCTCTCTCTCTGTTTGTCTCTCTGTATGTCTCTCTGTGTGTCAGTGTGTGTGTGTCAGTGTGTGTGTCTCAGTGTGTGTGTCTCAGTGTGTGTGTGTCAGTGTGTGTGTCAGTGTGTGTCAGTGTGTGTCAGTGTGTGTCAGTGTGTGTGTCAGTGTGTGTGTCAGTGTGTGTGTCAGTGTGTGTGTCTCTCTGTGTGTGTCTCTCTGTGTGTGTCTCTCTGTGTGTGTCTCTCTGTGTGTCTCTCTGTTTGTCTCTGTGTGTGTCTCTGTGTGTGTCTCTCTGTGTCTCTGTCTCTGTGTGTCTCTGTGTGTGTGTCTCTGTGTGTGTGTCTCTGTGTGTGTGTCTCTGTGTGTGTGTCTCTGAGTGTGTCTCTGAGTGTGTCTCTGAGTGTGTCTCTGAGTGTGTCTCTGAGTGTGTCTCTGAGTGTGTCTCTGAGTGTGTCTCTGAGTGTGTCTCTGAGTGTGTCTCTGAGTGTGTCTCTGAGTGTGTCTCTGAGTGTGTCTCTGAGTGTGTCTCTGAGTGTGTCTCTGTGTGTGTCTCTCTGTGTGTGTCTCTCTGTGTGTGTCTCTCTGTGTCCCTGTGTGTGTGTCTGTGTGTGCGTGTGTGTCTCTGTGTGTGTGTCTCTGTGTGTGTGTCTGTGTGTGTGTCTCTGTGTGTGTGTCTCTGTGTGTGTGTCTCTGTGTGTGTGTCTCTGTGTGTGTGTCTCTCTGTATGTGTGTCTCTCTGTATGTGTGTCTCTCTGTGTGTGTCTCTCTGTGTGTCTCTGTGTGTGTCTCTGTGCGTGTCTCTCTCTGTGTGTCTCTCTGTGTGTCTCTCTGTGTGTCTCTCTGTGTGTCTCTCTGTGTGTGTCTCTCTGTGTGTGTCTCTCTGTGTGTGTCTCTCTGTGTGTGTCTCTCTGTGTGTGTCTCTCTGTGTGTGTCTCTCTGTGTGTGTCTCTCTGTGTGTGTCTCTCTGTGTGTGTCTCTGTGCGTGTCTCTCTCTCTGTGTCTCTCTGCGTCTCTCTGTGTGTCAGTGTGTGTGTGTCTCTCGGTGTGTGTCTCTCGGTGTGTGTCTCTGTGTGTGTGTCTCTCTGTGTGTGTCTCTCTGTGTGTGTCTCTCTGTGTATGTGTCTATGTGTGTGTCTCTGTGTGTGTCTCTGTGTGTGTCTCTGTGTGTGTCTCTGTGTGTGTCTCTGTGTGTCTCTCTGTGTGTGTCTCTCTGTGTGTGTCTCTCTGTGTGTGTCTCTGTGTGTGTGTCCCTCTGTGTGTGTCCCTCTGTGTGTGTCCCTCTGTGTGTGTCCCTCTGTGTGTGTCCCTCTGTGTGTGTCCCTCTGTGTGTGTCCCTCTGTGTGTGTCCCTCTGTGTCTGTCCCTCTGTGTCTGTCCCTCTGTGTCTGTCCCTCTGTGTCTGTCCCTCTGTGTGTGTCCCTCTGTGTGTGTCTCTCTGTGTGTGTCTCTCTGTGTGTGTCTCTCTGTGTGTGTCTCTGTGCGTGTCTCTCTCTGTGTCTCTCTCTGTGTCTCTCTCTGTGTGTCTCTCTGTGTGTCTCTGTGTGTCAGTGTGTGTGTGTCTCTCTGTGTGTGTCTCTCTGTGTGTGTCTCTCTGTGTGTGTCTCTGTGTGTGTGTCTCTGTGTGTGTGTCTCTGTGTGTGTCTCTCTGTGTGGGTCTCTCTGTGTGGGTCTCTCTGTGTGTGTCTCTCTGTGTGTGTCTCTCTGTGTGTGTCTCTGTGTGTTCTCTCTGTGTGTTCTCTCTGTGTGTTCTCTCTGTGTGTGTCTCTCTGTGTGTGTCTCTCTGTGTGTGTCTCTCTGTGTGTGTCTCTCTGTGTGTGTCTCTCTGTGTGTGTCTCTCTGTGTGTGTCTCTCTGTGTGTGTCTCTCTGTGTGTGTCTCTCTGTGTGTGTCTCTCTGTGTGTGGTCTCTCTGTGTGTGTCTCTCTGTGTGTGTCTCTCTGTTTGTCTCTCTGTCTCTGTGTGTGTCTCTGTCTCTGTGTGTCTCTCTGTCTCTGTGTGTCTCTCTGTCTCTGTGTGTCTCTGTGTGTGTGTGTCACTGTGTGTGTGTCAGTGTGTGTGTGTCCCTGTGTGTGTGACCCTGTGTGTGTGTCCCTGTGTGTGTGTCCCTGTGTGTGTGTCCCTGTGTGTGTGTCCCTGTGGGTGTGTCCCTCTGTGTGTGTCTGTGTGTCTTTCTGTGTGTCTCTCTGTGTGTCTCTCTGTGTCTCTCTCTCTGTGTGTCTCTCTCTGTGTGTCTCTCTCTGTGTGTCTCTCTCTGTGTGTCTCTCTGTGTGTGTCTCTCTGTGTGTGTCTCTCTGTGTGTGTGTCTCTCTGTGTGTGTCTCTCTGTGTGTGTCTCTCTGTGTGTGTCTCTCTGTGTGTCTCTCTCTGTGTGTCTCTCTCTGTGTCAGCGTGTGTCTGTCAGTGTGTGTGTCTCTCTCTGTGTGTGTCTCTCTGTGTGTGTCTCTCTGTGTGTGTCTCTCTGTGTGTGTCTCTCTGTGTGTGTCTCTCTGTGTGTCTCTCTGTGTGTCTCTCTGTGTGTCTCTCTGTGTGTGTCTCTGTGTGTGTCTCTGTGTGTATCTCCTGTGTATGTCTCTGTGTCTCTCTGTGTGTCTCTCTGTGTGTGTCCCTCTGTGTGTGTCTCTCTGTGTGTGTCTCTCTGTGTGTGTCTCTGTGTGTGTCTCTCTGTGTGTGTCTCTGTGTGTGTCTCTGTGTGTGTCTCTCTGTGTGTGTCTCTCTGTGTGTCTCTCTGTGTGTGTCTCTGTGTGTGTCTCTCTGTGTGTGTCTCTCTGTGTGTGTCTCTCTGTGTGTGTCTCTCTGTGTGTGTCTCTCTGTTTATCTCTCTGTCTCTGTGTGTCTCTCTGGTGTCTCTCTGTGTGTCAGTGTGTGTGTGTCAGTGTGTGTGTGTCCCTGTGTGTGTGTCTCTCTGTCTGTGTGTCTCTGTGTGTGTGTCTCTGTGTGTGTCTCTGTGTGTGTCTCTGTGTGTTTCTCTGTGTGTGTCTCTCTGTGTGTGTCTCTGTGTGTGTCTCTCTGTGTGTGTCTCTCTGTGTGTGTCTCTCTGTGTGTGTCTCTCTGTGTGTGTCTCTCTGTGTGTCTCTCTGTGTGTGTCTCTCTGTGTGTGTCTCTCTGTGTGTGTCTCTCTGTGTGTCTCTCTCTGTGTGTGTCTCTGTGTGTCTCTCTCTGCGTGTCTCTGCGTGTCAGTGTGCGTGTCAGTCCGTGTGTCAGTGCGCGTCTGTGTGCGTGTGTGTTGTGTGCATGTGTGTCTGTGTGCGTGTGTGTCTGTGCGCGTGTGTCTGCGCGTGTGTCTGTGCGCGTGTGGTGCGCGTGTGTCTGTGCGCGTGTGTCTGTGCGCGTGTGTCTGTGCGCGTGTGTCTGTGCGCGTGTGTCTGTGCGCGTGTGTCTGTGCGCGTGTGCCTGTGCGCGTGTGCCTGTGCGCGTGTGCCTGTGCGCGTGTGCCTGTGCGCGTGTGTCTGCGCATGTGTGTGTGTTGTGTGTGTCTGTGCGTGTGTGTGCGTGTGTCTGTGTGCGTGTGTGTTGTGTGTGTCTGCGCGTGTGTGTCTGTGCGTGCGTGTGTCTGTGTGCGTGTGCGTGTGTCTGTGTGCGTGTGTGCGTGTGTCTGTGTGCGTGTGTGCGTGTGTGCGTGTGTCTGTGTGTGTGTGTCTGTGTGCGTGTGTCTGTGTGCGTGTGTGCGTGTGTCTGTGTGCGTGTGTCTGTGTGCGTGTGTCTGTGTGCGTGTGTCTGTGTGCGTGTGTCTGTGTGCGTGTGTCTGTGTGCGTGTGTCTGTGTGCGTGTGTCTGTGTGCGTGTGTCTGTGTGCGTGTGTCTGTGTGCGTGTGTCTGTGTGCGTGTGTCTGTGTGCGTGTGTCTGTGCGTGTGTCTGTGTCTGTGTGCATGTGTGTCTGTGCGTGTGTGTGTGTTGTGTGTGTCTGTGTTTGCGTGTGTCGTGTGTATTCAGTGCCGAATGGTTGCTGTAGTGTCTGATAATGGAGGGAGATGAGAAAATAGGTACGACGATTCACAGAGACATCTGCAGATGAATACAGGAGTTTACATTGGGGAATGTCCCATATATCAGCGATTTATGAAGCCCTCTGAGTTTGGGACAGAGAGGATACGGATATTTGAAATTCAGGACCAAGCAACTCAAGCGTCATGAGAAAAACAATGGAACTATTTTTCCACACTCTTACGTGTTTGACCATTTGAAGATGTTTTTAATGTGGACAAGGGATGATTTTTATTGAGACTATGGAAGTTCTGTTTGTTTTATCAGTTTAATCTAAACACTGTTCATTATAACCCAGCTGAACAGGAAGCAGGAACCTGCAGAGCAAGGGGGTCTCGGTGTGGGGAGGGGGAAGTGAGTGCACACACTGTCAGTCCAGGTGTCTCAACATGCACACACCGACACACACACACAGATACACACACACAGACACGCACACACAGACACATACACACTGTCAGTCCAGGTGACACTGACACACACACACTCTCTCATTCACACACACTCTCACACACTCTCTCTCTCTCACACTCTCTCTCACGTACTCTTCCCTCTCACTCACACTCTCTCTCTTTCACACACACACACTCTCTCTCACACTCTCACGTACTCTTCCCTCTCACACACTCTCCCTCTCTCTCTCACACACTCTCCCTCTCACTCACACTCTCTCTCTTTCACACACACTCTCTCACTCACTCTCTCTCACACACACTCTCTCTTTCTCACACACACACTCTCTCTCTCTCTCTCACACACACACTCTCTCTCACACACACACACTCTCTCTCACACACTCTTACACACACATTCTCTCACACACACTCACTCTCTCACACACACACTCTCTCTCTCACACACACACTCTCTCTCACACACACTCTCTCTCACACACACTCTCTCTGCAAGCTTTTCATGTTCACTGTGGCTGTGATTACATACACACACTCTCTCTTTCTCCAAGTGTCCAACACGCACATGGCTAAGGTCTGGCTGTGGGGAGGGGGATCTGGTTGTGGGGACAGGGGGGTATGGCTGCTCCTTGGATGTCCTCCTGCACTCTTCTTTGAACAAGGGTTGATAATGGTAGAGTGGGGGATATGCTGGACTATGAGGTTACAGATTGTGGTTTAGTACAATTCTGCTGCTGCTGATGGTCCACAGCACCTTATGGATGCCTAGTCTTGAGGTGATTGATCTGTTTGAAGTCTATTCCATTTAGCATGGTGACAGTGCCACACAACACGATGGAGGGTATCCTCAATATGAAGACGTAACTTTGTCTCCTCGAGGTCTGTGCAGTGGCCATTCCCACCGATACTGTCACGGACAGATGCATCTGCAGCTGGCAGGTTGGTGAGGATGAGGTCAGTTATATTTTTCCCTGTTGTTGGTTAGCTGCCACAGACCCAGTCTTGCAGTGATGTCCTTTAGGACCCGGCCAGCTCGGTCTGCAATGGTACTAATGAACCACTCTTGGTGATGGACATTGAATTCCCCCACCCAGAGTACATTCTGCGCCTTGCCACCCTCAGTGTGTCTACCATGTGGTGTTCAACATGGTGGAGTACTGATTCATTAGCTGAGGGTGGGTTCCTTTCCCAAGTTTGCCCTGATACCATGAGACTTCATGGGGTCCAGTGTCGATGTTCAGGACTCCCAGGGCAACTCCCTCCTGACTGTATAGCACCTCAGCTGGATCTGTCCTGTTGATGGGACATGAAATAGCCAGGGATGGTGGTATCTGGGATATTATCTGCAAGGCATGATTCCATCAGTGTGGCAATGCAGTGTGGGACAGCTCTTCCAATTTTGGCACAAGTCCCCAGATGTTAGTAAGGAGGACTTTGCAGGGTCAACAGGACTGGGTTTACAGCTGTTGTTTCCGGTGCCTGGATCGATGCCAGGTGATCTATCCAGTTTCATTCCTTTGTGTTTTCTTTGTAGTGGTTGAATACAACTGAGTGGCTTGCTATGTCGTTTCAGAGTCAACCAGATTGCTGTGGCTCTGGAGTCACACGTAGGCCAGACCGGGTAAGGACGGCAGATTTCCTTCCCTAAAGGACATTAGTGAACCAGATGGGTTTTTACAACAATCAACAATTATTTAATTAGTAGACTTTTGATTCCAGCTTTTTCTTATTGAATTCAAATTCAACCACCTGCCGTGGTGGGATTTGAACCCGGGTCCCCAGAGTATTACTCTGGGTCTGAATTACTAGTCCAATGACAGTACCATTACGCCACTGCCTCCCATGTTATGATGGGGGGGTCTGTTTGTGGGGCTGGAGTTTTGTCACGGGTAGGCCCATTTTTTTGTTTTTCAGACCGTGCTAAGTCTTTGTTGTGAGAGGTTTCAGACAGGAAGAACCCCGGAGGCTGCATTTGTTTACAGAAAGATTCCCTCTGGAGCTGTGCTGGAGCCATGAACTCTCATAACCCTGCTGTGCAATAGAGGAAAAGCCAATCTTTGAATAACTGTGCAATTTGACCTGACTCCCAACAGGCCACTGTTTTGTTGACGGAGACCAATAGTTGTAGTATTGTCGGTGGGTCGCACTCGTGAGGCATGAGCTTGGAAATGGGTGTACGCCTTTTCACGAGTGGACTCTGCAATCAGCACAACGCAGAGAGTTGCCTTGAGCAGTGAAGCAGCTGCTTTGTCTGGGAGCAAGATTGCATAAACAAAGCTTGCTACAGAAACATTCAACACTTTAACATTTGTCCTTTCATTCTAGAGGCTAAAATTACTGTAAAGTCTTAGGGAATACACTTATTGCAAAAATATACTTTATTCATAAAATATCTAAAAGAACATCAGAAAGCAATTGAAATGACCATCAGGAAAGTGCAGTGATATTCACATTTTCTATATAGGTGGATGAGGACAGGCATGGGTTATTCATGTGTTGTTTCCATGGTTAAATAGCTGGATAACTTGGGTAAACAAGGGAGGCTGATTAGTTACTGGGTGCTTCGCTGCATCCACAGAACCAAATCAGGTTTGGGGGAGCGAGAAAGGGGAAAATGGGGAATCAGTGAGGTACCCGAGCTTCCAGTGGGCCAGGTTGTAGAGACGTTGTATGTTTAATCAGATTCTAATGGCCGTCATCACTGAAGAATTAAAGGAGATTAGAAAAGAAAATATACAGATGGTCATTAGAATGTGGAGCTCTCTGCTGCAAAGTGTTGTGTAAACAGAATCCAGGGTATTTTTTGAAGAGAATTCATGCAGTTTTTTTTCTTTTAAGGAGCTTTAGACCCGGTGGTTTGTTTGGATTAAAAGACAGGCAGTTACTTCATGAACAAATGGCCGCCTTCTGTGTTGTAACATTCAGTTATTTGTATGATGCGTGTAACTGGATCCCAGCTACAATGTGCTTTTAATCAGATGCTGATGTTAGTGGGCATGCAACCTTATATGTAAAACCAAACTCTTCACATTGCTGTGTTTTACTGAATACTGGTGATCTGTTTAACTGGACTCCACTCTGGCCTAATTGAGATAACTCACAGCTCTAGGAAAAGGTGATGATTGCAAAACAGCTAACACTGTGCCAAGGCAGCCATAAATATAGGCTCACAATGAAGACTGCTGATCTCCAGCTGAATAACTCACATTCCATTTGTATTATGTGGGGCCTTTACAGGTGTTTAGGGGATGTAAATGCAGGCAGAGCTTTCTATTTCAACTGTAGACATACTCAGTGACTCCTCACTCATAATGCTAAAGCTAGTTAGTTCACCCATCATGTGCAGTCTGAGACCTAGAAGTTTCAGGCAGTCAGCATGAGGGTTGGAGAAATTAAATTTCTCATTTGCTGGTATTTCCCCAGATTCACCTCTCCTCCACCTCCCGACATTCTCTCTTCCTCCTCCTTCCGAGGGGAAAAAGATACAAGTCTGAGGTCACATAGCAACCGACTCAAGAACAGCTTCTTCCCTGCTGCCATCAGACCTTTGAATGGACCTACCTCGCATTAAGTTGATCTTTCTCTACACCCTAGCTATAACTGTAACACTACATTCTGCACTCTCTCGTTTCCTTCTCTATCAACGGTATGCTTTGTATAGCGCGCAAGAAACAATGCTTTTCACTGTATGCTAATACATGTGGCAATAATCAAATCAAAATCAACCTCAGAGAATATTTCTACTGATGCAATTTGCAGCGCTTTTAGGTGTACTCACATATATGCTTTAACCGTAGAGCAAGCAGTGTTTACTAAAACTCGTGTGCAGCGGGGAATTTTCTGCACAATCTTACTTTCAGTTACACAGGGTCAGTGGGCTTGAACCATCCATCAACCGGGGCTTTCGCATCCAAACCACAGGTCAGGCTTCTTTGCTAACAGAGGAATTGAAAGTGCAGATTTGTCGTTGGAGTGTATATGTGCCACAACACACACACACTAACGTATGTTAACCCGCTGCCATACATTATGGAATTATGGCAGATTAACAATCTGTTTTCAATGATTGAACAGGTTTTGCTGTACTTCAATCAAGGAAAAGAAATGCAATGACATCAAACACCAGGAAATAACTTGGCAATATAAATTGTTGCTTTAAATCTGTAATGTTGTACTGGATGCTCAGACAAATAATCTGACTTTTAAAAATATCTTAACACATCCAACATAAAGGCAGAATCCTGCAAGGGTGCACTGACGTTCAGCAATTTGTTGTCGGTTAATTTTGTGGAACGTCAGTGCACCCTTGCAGGATTCTGCCTTTATGTTGGATGTGTTAAGATATTTTTAAAAGTCAGATTATTTGTCTGAGCATCCAAAACAACATTACAGGCTCCAGTTAGTCATACTGGGAATGTAACCTGTATAGTGGGTGTCTGCATGTCACAGACAATTGGCATTCAAACTCAGGGTCTATTTCTCCATGTTTGCTTTTCTTTTATTTGTTCATGGGATGTGGTGTCACACTTAGACCAGATTGGGTAAGGTGACCCACAGTGGTTAGCACTGCTGCCTCAGGGACCCGGGTTCAGGTGACTGACTGTGTGAAGTTTGCATGTTCTCCCTGTGTCTGCATGGGTTTCCTCCGAGTGCTCCGGTTTCCTCCAACTGTCCAAAGATGTGCAGGTTAGATGGATTGGCCATGCTAAATTGCCCCTTAGTGTCCAAAGATGTGTAGGTTAGGTGAATTAGCCATGGGAAATGTGTGGGGTTATGGGGATAGGACAGGACAGAGGGCCTGGGTAAGATAGTCTGTCAGAGAGTTGGTGCAGACTCAATAGGCTGAATGGGATTCTATGATAAAGGGCATTAGTGAACTGGATGCATTTTTATAGCAATTGATGGTTATCACATTTAGACGAGCTTGCAATTCCAAACTTTAAAAAAATATTTAATTTACTTTCCACTAGCTGCTGTGGTGGAATTTGAACCCATGCCCCCAGTGCATGGATTACTAGTCCAATTAAATTACTGCTATTGCCACCATTTGCCCACTGATTTAGATAAAAATAAATTGGGACAAATTTAAATGCCCTGTCCAACTTGTAGTCATTTCAAAATGACGTCTATAAAGCCAGCTTGGAGGGAAAGAGAAGACAACTGAAGGAAGCAGATGATTAAACTGGAACCTGATGTAGTGAGATAATGGGAAGGAGTGAGCAGGACATTATTGGGAATGCCAGAAGAATAGAATGGGATGGCACAGGCTGGGATAAAACAGAATGGTGACTGTTTTATTTTCTTCATATGGCTGGGGAAGCAGTTATAGTTTAATGTCGGGGGCAGGTTAACAATCCATTCAATGGCTTCCAGTTTTCGCAGTGTGAATGGTTGTGATGCCACCAGGAATGGATCTCTTAGGGGAGAAGTTCAGCACATGGCTAATGGTCTGACTTAGATGCCCAGAATGTGAATTTGAGCTGTTCATCATGTTCCACATCCTCCCTGCCCTATCCTCACACGGCTGAGGGATTTCTGTGCAATCTTGAAAGCTGGAACATCACCACTTGGGTCAGTTGTGGCTGGTGATGTTTGTGGTCAAAAGGGTAGCCATTGAGAGGTGGGGCTTTTTTTGGTACAGTGTGGAGTGTGTTCCAGGAGGGGCTATGGGATTTTAGACAAATGTGCAGGTTTTGATTGATGGCCTGGGTCAATGGGAGTGCTTTGTTAGCTCTCCCCGACTGATATTCTTTGAGGAGGATACTTTCCCTGCTGATATCAGGTGGTTCAATGTGTGCCAGCATAGGAAGCAGAGCTGTGTTGGTCTCAGTGTCCCAGAAATAATCCTCATGACTGCCTGTTTGTGTGGCGGCTGCTAAGCCAGGATGAGTGGCAGGACTGTGCTGTTAGGTAGGCCAGAGCGAGTAAAGCAGTGCAGTGTGTTGACTCTGTGGTCCCAAATGAGTGGTATAACAGGCTCACAGTGGTAGCTCATGAAGATTCATACAGACATGAAACATTAACTCTAATTTCTCTCTCCACAGATGCAGCCAGACTTGCTGAGTTTTTGTAGCATTTTCTGTTTTTGAATCAGATTCCAACATCTGTAGTATTCTGCTTTTAGTATACAGTAATAAAGGCTAATAAGCAGAATAAGCTATTACTTTTCAATTTTCCCTGTTAAATACAAATCACAAAACATCTGATAAGTGATCTGCCCAATGAGGGAGTCAGCATCACCTCTTCCCTCCAAGATGAGGCAGGTTTCCTGTTTATTCCTGGCTACTGACTGTAACATTTCACAAAAATTTACTCCAGATGACAATCATGTTATACGTAGAAACTTGTGTGACCATTCTATGATAATACACAACATTTAATTTTATTATGAGAAGTAACTTCATATTGTGATGATCTAATCATTGCTTTACAACACATCCAGGATCTAGCAGGAAGCTGTTTCAAGTTAAATCTCTTTTTGCACCACTGTATACTCATCAGCAATGACTGATTATTTACAACCTCCCTGTGGAGGCCCCAGATGGAATTAGACCTATTAGGTTTTGTTTCGCTGATTGATTTCTATGCTGCTTAATTCAATTGTGATTGCTCTATCTCTGCATCTCTAACACACGCCTTCCACCAGGATGTCTGCCTAAGACAGCTGGGTCCTCCCACCAAGTGCAAAAAATCATGCATCCTAGTAGTATTGGAAAAACTAGCACAGTAACTCAGGAGATGATGTTGGAGGAGCACAGAAAGTTTGAAACTGTTCCAGATTTTTGCAACAGATGCAGATATTGTGTGTGATCTATGCAGACAGATAATTGGCATCTTTGATAGGAGGAAATATACAAGCAGATTCCTTTCATGATGATGCATGTTTTTGTAGATTCAATATATCATTTGTGATTAACAAGATTGATAATGGTGTGTGCGTAACTGGATTCATTGACAATGGTTCATGTCTAACTGGATTCATTGATGATGGTTCATGTCTAACTGGATTCATTGAGGATAGTTCATGTCTAACTGGATTCATTGAGGGTGGTTCATGTCTAACTGGATTCATTGAGGATAGTTCATGTCTAACTGGATTCATTGAGGGTGGTTCATGTCTAACTGGATTCATTGAGGGTGGTTCATGTCTAACTGGATTCATTGGGATAGTTCATGTCTAACTGGATTCATTGAGGGTGGTTCATGTCTAACTGGATTCATTGAGGGTGGTTCATGTCTAACTGGATTCATTGACGATGGTTCATGTCTAACTGGATTCATTGAGGATGGTTCAGGTCTAACTGGATTCATTGAGGATAGTTCATGTCTAACTGGATTCATTGAGGGTGGTTCATGTCTAACTGGATTCACTGACGATGGTTCATGTCTAACTGGATTCATTGACGATGGTTCATGTCTAACTGGATTCATTGGGGGTGGTTCATGTCTAACTGGATTCATTGAGGATAGTTCATGTCTAACTGGATTCACTGACGATGGTTCATGTCTAACTGGATTCGGTGACGATGGTTCATGTCTAACTGGATTCATTAACGGTTCATGTCCAACTGGATTCATTGACGATGGTTCATATCTAACTGGATTCATTGACGATGGTTCATGTCTAACTGGATTCATTGACAATGGTTCATGTCTAACTGGATTCACTGACGATGATTCATGTCTAACTGGATTCACTGAGGGTGGTTCATGTCTAACTGGATTCACTGATGATGGTTCATGTCTAACTGGATTCATTGAGGGTGATTCATGTCTAACTGGATTCATTGAGGGTGGTTCATGTCTAACTGGATTCACTGACGATGGTTCACGTCTAACTGGATTCATTGACGATGGTTTATGTCTAACTGGATTCACTGAGGGTGGTCCATGTCTAACTGGATTCACTGATGATGGTTCGTGTCTAACTGGATTCATTGAGGATAGTTCATATCTAACTGGATTCATTGAGGGTGGTTCATGTCTAACTGGATTCATTGACGATGGTTCATGTCTAACTGGATTCACTGACGATAGTTCATGTCTAACTGGATTCACCGAGGGTGGTTCATGTCTAACTGGATTCACTGAGGGTGGTTCATGTCTAACTGGATTCACTGACGATAGTTCATGTCTAACTGGATTTATTGGCGATGGTTCATGTCTAACTGGATTCATTGAGGATAGTTCTTTGATGAAAAGTTTTGATGAGGCCAATGTTACTGAGATTGTGCATATGGATTTTCAAAAAGGCATTTGGCCAAGATTTAATTTGGCTTGATAGACCTGTTTTGAAGATGTCAGTCCCAAGGGGATGAAAAGGACAGCGACAGTCTGGAAATTAAACACTTGAAGTGCAGAAAGTGGAATAGTGAGGTATTGTTTTTCAAACACGAATAGTTATATAATGCAGTCCCACTGTTTGTGAATTTGCTTACCTACACACTTGCACCAGTTCACCCATTGCAGGCCCAAATGTTCACTTATCCGCAGTTTTAAAAATAAGAAGTAGAAACCTCCTTTATAAAATACCGGAAAAGACCACCTAAATCAAGTTTCAAAAAGGAAAGTGTACATGATGTACTTCCTGCAGTAGAGAGTGCGCAGTGTTTGTGGCGTCTGCCATTTGCATGTTGCTGCAGTTTAACCCCCAGTCACAATCCACCTCTACTCTCAATTAAAATACTGCAAGTGTGACCAGTTTTGCATTTTTCTTGTTTTCTTCTTTTATTGAACAATTTCTCCTGTAAGTTTCTACTTAACTTCATTGAAAACTTTGATCTTATTGCCTTTGATCCTTTATATATGTAAAAGTTTAGGGTGGCTGGAATCTATCTCTAATTGATTCCCATGATAAAGTGTGTCCATTGTTCATGATTTCCCCGTTTGCAGGTTTTCACTGAAATGTAACCCCCACGAATGATGGGACTATACTGTACAGTGATGTTTCCGAGGAGCCACTGCTCTTTGCGGTATGTCCCTTGGCTTGGGTTTTCAGGGCATCATTGCAAAGTATGTAGATGACACTGAAATGTTATAAACAATGAGGATGATAGTAACAGATTTTAGGAGGACATAGACAGATGGGTGACATGGGCAGACATATGGCGACTGAAGTTTAACGCAGATATGTGTGAGGTGATGCATGTTGGTTGGAAGAATGAGAGAGGCAATATAAATGAATATTACAGTTTTAAAGGAGGAAGCAGGAACAGAGACACCTAGGTATGTGCGTCAATCTTTAAAGTTGGCAGCACAAACTTGAGAAGGCTGGTTTTAAAAAAACGCATGGGACGTTTAGAGGTATAGAGAATAAATGCACAGGTGGTATGCTAATCCTTTATGAATCACTAACTGAGCTTCAGCTGGGGCATTGTGTCCCATTCTGGGGACCATGCTTTGCAAAGCCTTATAGAGGTTGCAGAACCTCTTTCCCCGTGTTGCTTATTCTCATTGGTACCTACATGAAGCACAATCACTGAATCTCTCTCTCTCTCTCTCTCTCTCTACCCCCCCCCCCCCCCCCCCCAATTGAATGATTGCAGAGGTTGATGCTCCTGTCCTCTTGCTGCCCATATGTCAACAAAATCCCATTGACGGTGATGTGATTATAAGTTCCAGCCTTTATATAATCGTTTTAGGATGGTAAATGGGCAAAGAACACAAACATATCTTATGGAATTCAGGGCCTGTAACCAGGGATTTCTCAAATAACTTGTATTCCCGATTTGGTTGTGGGGCAGATTCCTGGGAGTAATCCACTCCAGGCTATGGTGCTGGACTAGTAATGCAGGGACTCAGGGTGATACTCTGGGGTCTCGGGTTCAAATCCCACCATGGCAGATAGTGAAATAATCTGCAATTGAAAGTCTAGTGATGACCATGAGACCATTCTCATATGGTTTACTAATGTCCATTAAGGGGAATGAAATCTGCCTCCCTGACATCTGACACCAGATCCACAGCAATGTGGTTAACTCTTAACGGCAATGCAGCTTCTGAAGTACAAGCCACTCAGTTCCAGCAACGAATGCTGGCCCAGACAGCGACGCCCACATTCCCATAAATGAAAAAAAAATCATGTTGGAAGCATCTGGACATCATTGCTCCTGAATAAAGCTAGCAAAGAGCCAGGCTTAGAGTATGGTGTTACAGTGTGGTTATCTACTGATCTGATGTCACCGATTACAGAATATTCTTCAACATTATATAAATTGAAGTTGTTGTATAGGTCGGAGGACCAATGACAGACTGTGTTAACTAGAGACATGTTTTTACCTTCACCGTATTTGTAAAAAGTAAAAAAGGCAGAAATCCCACCTGTTTAAGCTTGATGTGAGGCAGCTAAAATTATCATAGAACTGTGGAAACTTAGACATCACTGAACTTCCGGTTAATTTGAAAACTTCCTGTTTTTGAACTGTCGATGTGAATGCAAGCTCCAGTTTCTACATTTATGTACATAGGAGAAAAAGTAAACTTCTGCTGTATTACAGCTTAAGTCGAGAACCAAGATAAACACTGAGTTAAAAGGAGAAGCATCCGTTGCTGAGTGCAGTGTACCCTGTTACAGGTACACAACTTTACAGGATTTCTTTTTAATTCTTTCATGGGAGGTGGCTGTCACCGGTTAGACCAGCATTTATATTGCCCAGCTCTAATTGCCCTTGAGTGGTGAGCAGCCTTCTTGAATTGTTGCAGTGCTGTTACCGAGGGAGGAATGGAGACATTGCCTTTGTAGTTTGCTACAGAGGGTAATTTTAATGTCCCACTGCCTGTTCTTGGTGGTGGATAATGATAGTGCTTCCACAATATTGATTACATTGTGAGTTCCAGTATTCACAGTGATGTTACAGATCCTGATGTGAACCATCAATAGGGAGGTTCATTACTGGAGGAGTTGTGAATAGAACCGCCTGCTGATAACCCCATGCCATCCTTAAGTAAGGAATGGTCATTGATGAAGCAGCTTTCAATGGCTGCACCAAGGAAGCTTCACTGAGGAACTCCTGCAGTGCAACTTCTGTAGATATGATGATCGACCTCTGGGAGCCTTTGTGCCAGGTAATAGCCCACCTTGATGGCTTTCACTTAGACTTCCATTGAGTTCATTATTCAGATGAGATGTTAAATTGAGTTATTTTCTGCTCAGTGACTGTAATTGATCCAATGTTGCAGGATGAAGAATAGCAGGGGAGTTGTTTCAGTATTTGGACAACACATAGCATAATTAGTTCACTCTCCAACATTAGAATGTACAGGCATTCAATACAATCTTTAACTTCCCTTCCTTGCCCATTCCCCATATCCATTGATTCCCTGAGAGACCAAAAATCAGTCTATCCCAGCCTTAAATGTATTCATCCAGGCCCCTCTGAGGTAGAGAATTGCAAAGATTCATAACCCTTTGAGTGAAATAATTTCTCCTCATCTCAGTCCTAAATGATTGGCTCCATTTCCTGAGACTGTGTTCCCGTGCTGTAGATTCCCTGGCCAGCTGAAACAATCTCTCAGCATCCACTCTATCAAGCCCCTTCAGTAAATTTCAGTGAGATCGCCTTGCGTTTTCCTAAACTCCAGTTTGCTCAGCTTCTCATCATAGAGCAACCCCCTCATCCCTGGGGCCAAATGAGTGAATCTTCACTGTACCACTTCCTGTGCAAGTTTCTTTTCTTAAATGTGGAGGCCAAAACTGCACACAGTATTCCAGAAGTGGTCTCACCAAAACTTTGGCAAGAGTTCTTCATTTTTGGACTTCAGTCCCTTGCAATGAAGACCAAGGTGCCAAAGATGTGCGGGTTAGGTTGATTGGCCATGCTAAAAATTGCCCTTCGTGTCCTGAGATGCGTAGGTTAGAGGGATTAGTGGGTAAATATGTGGGGATATGGGTGTAGGGCCTGGGTGGGATTGTGGTCGGTGCAGACTCGATGGGCCAAATGGCCTCTTTCTGTACTGTAGGGTTTCTATGATTCTATGATTTGCCTTCCCAATTGCTTGCTGCCCCTGTATGTTCACCTTCTTGTCCCAGCACAGTCCAAGTCCCTTTGCACATCAGCACCTCCACGTTTCTGACTTTTCAAAAAACATTCAGCAGTTTTATTCTGTCGACAAAAGTGAATAACTCCTCATTTCCCTCCACTATAATCCATCTGCCTTCTTGTTGCCCACTCACTTAACCGAGTCATAGAGGTTTACAGCATGGAAACAGGCCCTTCGGCCCAACTTGTCCATGCCGCCTTTTTTTTTAAACCCCAAAGCTAGTCCCAATTGCCCGCATTTGGCCCATATCCCTCTGAAGCCATTTTACCCAGGTAACTATCTAAACACTTTTTAAAAGACAAAATTGTACCCGCCTCTACTACTACCTCTGGCAGCTTGTTCCAGACACTCACCTGGAACAACCTGTCTATCTCTCTTTCTCTCTGTGTCCTACCCACAGTTTACCTTTCCACCCATCGTCAGCAAAGCTAATTATCTGGTCATTTGTTTGCTTCTGTTTATGGGATTTTAACTGCCACCTTTGCCTATAAAACAACAGTGGTCATACTTCAAAAGTAATTCTCTGGTTTAGAATATGCAGAAGACATCATAAAAGCAACTATATAAAGGCATCTTCTTTCTTTATCAATTAAACAACTAGTATTGTTCTGCCCTAGGAAACATTTGCTAATGCCTGTATTTTCTCAGGCTGATTATCAGCTAGAGCAGTGGTTCCCAAAGGGTGCAGCGCGCCACACTGGTGCGGTGAGAGAGGATGGCAAGTGTGGCGGGAAGATTCAAGGACAATCAAAGAAACATTTAAACATGGATTAGATATTTTTCCAAAGTGATTGTTTTATACTTTCTGGATGTCCCATGATCATATTATAAAGTAGTTGTGTTCTATGTTATGAATCAAGCACTGCTAGGAGTTGTTTTTTTTTCGAATGTATTTCTTATCAATAAAAAAATTCGGTGTGGAGCGAGCAAATTTTAATTCCAAAAGTGCGGCCCAGTGAAAAAAGTTTGGGAACCACTGAGCTAGAAAGTTTAAGTTAGTGGATAGACAGGCGAGGAGATGTCTGTGAGAGAGTGACAGCTATATGTCTGGAGAGTAAATGTTTTTATTTACCTTTATACTGAGAATCGATGGAAAAAGGGATCACTTGGGATTAGATTAGAATCATAGTGTAACAGCCTACCTGGAGGCCATCTGACCCAACATGTCTCTCTGATAGAGCGATCTAAAGAACCCTGTTCTTTGCCCACAAACCTGTCATATTTTTCTCTGAAGTATTTATTCAGTTCTGGTTTGGTTGTTTTGGTGTCTCCTTTCACTCTTTTTAGGCAGTGTGTTTCAGATTGCAAGAGCTCGCTGTGTAAAAATGTTTCTTCATGTCGCCTCTGGTTCTTTGCCAATCTCCTTAAATCTGTAACCCTCGTTACTGCCCCTTCTGCCACTGAAGGCAGTCTCTCTTTATTTACTGTATTAAAAACTTCTCCACTAAATTCTCTGTTCTAAGGAGAACAATCTGAGTTACTCCAGTCTCTCTGTATAAGTGAGGTCCCTCATTCCTTGTACCATTGTAGTAAATCTCTTCTTCAGCATCTCCAAGACCTTGATTTCATTCCCACATATTGTGGTGACCGGAACTGTACCACATATCCAATTTTTTTTAATACAATGAGAAGAGTTACTGTATGAGCTAATTACAATTACACAAAGGTCTTGTAGCTACCTCTGGTCTAGAAACTCTGGGTTTAAGCCCCACACTGAGACTTGTTGGCCTTAGAAGGAACCTCATACCATGGTTTAGCAGGTTGATAATCAGCCCAGGAACTCTTCCACCACCTCCCCACTATTAACCAAAGGGCAAAACGTGTGTGTAACCCAAAACAAAAATATCGTTACCCAGACTTTGCTTATTAGGATCAAGGAGTCACTTGAAAGGAACAATGGCTGTGGGGTAGGCTGCCTACGTGTCTCTAACTGTAACCCCTCTCTGTGTCACAACATCTGGTTATAATATATGTAGAATATGTGGTTAGTATCCGGAATGCACTTTCCGAGAATGTGGTAGAGGCAGATTCAGTTGTGGCTTTTGGGCTTTTAAAAGATTTTGACAATTGCCTGAACAGAACAAAATGCAGGGCTACAGAGAGAAGGCAGGGCAGTTGGAGGAGGTGGGTTGTTCTTGCCACGATGGGCCAAATGGCCCTTTTCATTGCTGTAACTATCCTAAGAATACTATAGAACCCGCTGACTAATCAAAATATCCTGGGAATGCTGCAGCATCTATTGTGATGCTGTGCAACTTTGGTTCAACCATACAATTGAGACTTAACTCAGCCTTTCCAGTGCAAATCTAGCTGAAGGCGTGAGGGAATGAGTAGTTTCAAAAATATTAGTCATTTGACATTAAGTAAAGGCTCGCAATCATTTTCAGGTTCAGATGAGAGCCATTGTAAAAGTGGGAAATCAATCGAGGCGGCTGAACTAGCATCGTATCACAGGGTTATGATGCCACTTGAATCCCTGGATTGATTACCAGACGGTAAGAAGTCTAACAGCACCAGGTTAAAGTCCAACAGGTTTATTTGGTAGCAGAAGCCCTAGTGGCTTTTGCTACCAAATAAACCTGTTGGACTTTAACCTGGTGTTGTTAGACTTCTTGCTGTATTTACCCCAGTCCAACGCCGGCATCTCCACACCTTGATTACCAGTCCCCAGGAGATGGCAGAGAATGCTCAGGTGTGCTGCCTCCTCCTATTCCTCTTCCCTTTCAGTCGCTGGTTGACACACCCACCTCTGCTTGATGATTCGAACCAACATTTATTGCAGTTCCAAGTCATCTTGCACACAGCCTTCCACTGCAGATAACAGTGTTCTGATTAGTGCTAAACGTATTAAATCTTTTCTCTATTCCAGTCTATCTGATTGGAAATTTCACCTTCACTCAGTGCCTCTTGTCTGTTTGCCGAGTTGTAATCGTGTTTGAATCTAATCGTGGTAGGAGTCCTAAGAAATATCACCATGTTTCAGGAGTCCCTGAGTCTGATGGTTGTAGCTTCAAGTCCTGTGAATAACTGTGAAGCCGTGCCTCCCTGTCCTGGTGATTCAGGTAGATGTTTAAAGTCCAATGGAACAACTTGAAGATGATCAGGGTGTTCTCCTGGGGCCTTGGCCAACACTTCCCTCCTCAATGAACATCATTGTTTCTGTGGGATTTGTCTGCTTCGCAAGCTGCTGCAGTATTGGCTTTCCTGGAAAAGCCGCTATTTTAAAGTGATGTGAAGTAATTGAAGATGTTTCTAGGAGAGAAGATGAATTGCTATATAACTTATTAAAATAATATAGGGTCCGTGTTGTATGTCAGCTTGCAGTGTTGTGTTACAGTATGTGGGGCTGTAATGTCTGTGTTATGGTGTGTGGAGCAATGCCTGTGTTACAGTGCGTCATGTTGTAATGCCTGTGTTACAATACATCATGCTGTAATGCCTGTGTTACAGTGCATCAGGCTGTAATATTCATGTTAAAGTGTATCAGGCTGTAATGTCTCTATTGCAGTGTTAGGTTATGTTTGTGTTACTGTATGTTGGAATGCATCTATGTTACAGGCTCTGGGACTCTAATGTCTGTGTTATAGTGTTTGGGCTGTAATGTCTGTGTTACAATGTGTTAGGTTGTAATGTGTGTCACAGTGTGTTAGGATGTATTGTCTGTGTTACAATGAGTCAGGTTGTGCCAGTGTTACAGTGTGTCAGGCTGTAATGCCTGTATGCATTGTGTTAGGTTGTTGTGCTGTAATGAGTGTTACAGGGTGTTGGGTTTTGTCTGTGTTACAGTGTGTTGGGCTGCAATGTTTATGTTAGAATGTATCGGGCTGTACTGTTTGTGTTACAGTGCGTTGGGCTATTAACAGCGTATCATGCTGTAATGTCCATGTTATGGTGTGTCTGGCAGTAATGTCTCTATTGTAGTGTGTTAGGTTATGTTTGTTTTACTATATGTTGGAATGTGTCTATGTTACAGGGTGTGGGACTGTAATGTCTGTGGTACAGTGTGTCAGGCTGTAATGTATATTCGTGTGTCGGGTTGAATGTCTGTGTTACTGTGTCAGGCTGTAATGTCTGTTATAGTGTGTCAGGCTGTAATGTCTGTGTTACAGTGTGTTGGCCTGTGTTTACATTCTGGTTGGTCAAGCTGTTTTGTCTGTAATACAATCTGAAAGATTGTGCTGTCTAATACAGTGTGTTGGCTATAGTATCCGTGTTACCATGTGTCAACTTGTGCTTAATACTGATGCTTATTTTTGATGATATTTTCAACAGTCACTGACTACAAATTCTCTGTGTGTTGCAGCGCACTGGAGCATGGTTTTAAGGCACTGACTGGTCGTTCAGTCATGGCTGATAAAAGGAAATTACAAGGTAAGGGTTAAGGTCTGTGGGTTAAGGTTTATTTTTGTTAAGGGAAGAGATTAATACTCATGGTGTAGAGACTCTGGTTCCTGTCTTGCTGATGCTTGCATATCCGACTGTGCATGAGCTGTGGTGATGGGTTTATGAATTGGTTGGCGAACGGGGCAGATTATTTGCTTTGACAAAGGATCGTCTGGACTCGAAACGTCAGCTCTTTTCTCTCCTTACAGATGCTGCCAGACCTGCTGAGATTTTCCAGTATTTTCTCTTTTGGTTTCAGATTCCAGCATCCGCAGTAATTTGCTTTTATCCAGATTATTGGTCTCTCTGATTTGCTCCGGAATGTTGGAACAAGATTCTTCATGTTGCCTGTTTCGTTCACTCGCTAGCTTTAGAAAGCGCAGGCTGTGTTAGAAGATAATTGCAGCATAACTGTTCCTCTATCCCACGACGTTAATTCCTCTTGGGATTCTTGCTGAATCTGATTCATTTGCAGCTCTTCCTCACCCCATTCACCAGCTCCCTTTAATTAAAGAGCCAGCAACAGTAATTGACAAATAAAATGTTAAAAATGGTTTTTAAGAAATACAAACTCTGAATCTTAATAGTTGACAATGTCTTAATATTTGCATACCTAGATTTCATTCTCCCATCAGTATACCTAAAGTTTATAAAGTTTATTTTTTTATCAGTGTCACAAGTAGGTTTACATTAACACTGCAACAAAGTTACTGTGAAAATCACTGAGTTGCCACACTCCGGCGCCTGTGCGGGTACACTGAGGGAGAATTTAGCATGGCCAATGCACCTAACCAGCACGTCTTTTGGACTGTGGGAGGAAACTGGAGCACCCGGAGGAAACCCACGCAGACACAGAGAGAACATGCAGACGCCGCACAGTCTTGGACAGTGACCCAAGCTGGGAATTGAACCCGGGTGCGTGGTGCTGTGAGGCAGTAGTGCCAACTACTGTGCCGCCCTGGCGCCAGAGTGTGGCGTCTAGGGGATTTTCACAGTAACTTCATTGCAGTGTTAATATAAGCCTACTCATGACAGTAATAAGTAAATAAAAAGTTCAATTTCGGTTACTAGTCTGTGATGTGACTCTTTTTGCCTGTGGGATATGCTGTACTCCAACGAAGCCTGTAGCTAATCTGCTGCCTGGTTTTTATACAGGCCGGAAATACCACAGCTGGGTCAACAATAATCTACTGTGTTTTCTAGGTGTGTGGGCCTCCCTCTACACATACACACTACACAGTATGAGGAAAAGTACCCCAAACAGTAAATCCTGATTCTCAATTGTAGTCAATAATAAAAAAAGATTTCAGTTAGATCCAGGGATTCTGAAAAAGATGTGGGATCTCTGAGTTGGGCCGGAGGGGCAGGCTTTTGAGTGAGGGGGTATGATTCTGGGGGGGTGGTGGAGGGCCTCTGAGCAGGGTCTGTAAATGGGAGTGTGAGGGATTTGAGAAGAGGGAGCTTTGAGGGAAGTATAGGGTCCCAGTAAAGAGAGGCATTTTGTGTGCAAGTGTAATACCTGATATTATACCATATTGCCTGGGGGTAGTGTGGAAAATGTCTGTCTCTGTAAACCTCCAGAAAGTCCATCTTCTGCATCTTCAATTAAAATGATTAAGGGCGGACTTGTAATGTTGCTGTGTGTACCTGGTTTATCCAAATACATTGTCTAAGGATTTAATTGGAGATGGGGTTTTTCCCCCTTCGGTTTTATGGTTAATTTAAAATAATTGTCCATCACAAGTGAGCACTGCAACTCAAAAGAAATATTAACTCCTTTCAATTTGCTATCCTGCAGGGGAAATTGACCGCTGTCTGAAGAAAGTCAGTGAGGGTGTAGAAACCTTCGAAGACATCTGGCAAAAGGTAGAGTTGGTCGAAGCTGGCCGCTTCCAGGTTGAGATCAGGTTCCTCACTAAGTTATTCACAGACTGATACACTCGTTCTCTGTTTAGCTGCGAACATTTCCATGCCGTCCCATTTTAAACTAGGAACAAACCATTTAAAAGTCTTGCATCTCACACTGCAATCATTTCATTTCCTTGCGTGTTTTCAACTGTGACACCTCATGGCAAAAGTAATTGCCCAAATTTGTTCTTACAATCGCAGTTGCTTCCGTCCATCCAGTCACCTCTGTCACCAACAGCCGTGTTTGTCCTTGCTCCTCAATTAGTGCTTCATGAGAGATTATGAATTTTGAAATTTAATCAATATTTGTTATTGACAGTTAACTACTTGCACAGATTAACAGCATTCTCTGACATTTCTTTGCCATAACATTTATTTGTTGAAGGAATTAAAATTGCACCTGTGAGATTTTATTTTATTAAAGAGACTGAACTGAATTCAAAAAACGGAATAGTAAAGGGTGACCACGCTTAGATGAACCTCTTCTGCTGGAAAAAAAAAGGAAATTTAACTCTATATAGCTCTCAAAAACCAGCGTAGATTTCAGCCAAGTTTAATTTGATTCGGGACAAATTAGTGATGACCAGAATCTATGGAGATAATGTAGTAATGCCTGTAGAGTGTACTTTACCTCTGTTAGATTTTTCATTTGCCCTGTGATGATCAAATATTACGTTTAGAGGGCAAAGGGCACTGTTATTGGCAAGTTCCAGGTTTTCTTGACCTGTCTCTCTCTTTCCTCTTTTTCTGTTCCTCTTAAATCTTTACCCTGTTCATTCTTTCTTTTTGCTTCACCCTTTTTCTCCCTGCTTCCTGAGCTTGACATTACGGTGTGGGCCTTACCCAATGACGGTGAGATTATGAGATCTGAGGGCAAAAAGATTAGTTGAAATTGTTACAGAGCCGTTTTGTTTGTAGCCCTTTAACCTCTCTTGAAACCAGTATATGAATGTTTATGTTAAGTTCCTGGCACTGCCAAGCTGGTAGAATTAGCTGATTTTAAGTTGTCAGTCATTACCAGTGACGACTAGCTTTGTGTTACTGTTTGATGGTACTCTGAGGTTCTTTTCTCTTTTTAAAACTATTTTTACAGTTGATGATTATTTTTCACTTACCAACCTGAGTAATTTCCCAGATATTCATCATTTTAAGGCTTCCAGGTTTATATCCTTCCAGCTGCAGATGATGTTACTCCCTGGTGTGGGATGAAGTCTATCCTCACCTGTCTTGTACACGGACAGAAAAACCTCCACAAATTCTAAAATAAAGGCAGGCAAGTGTGATAGTGCTGGACAGTCCAAGTTGCAAAATCACGTGTAGGATTATAACTACTGGGATCCCATTTATTGGGTTGCAATCAGTGCCATAACTGGAAGGGAGCAGCAATAAGGGACCATTGAGTGCGAATATGAGAAAAAAATTTCTTTCTGAGTATTGTGGCCAGTAAAATAATCCAGATTCAGCTGCTGGGTACAGAGAATATTATCAATTTGTACTGTTGTTGGTGAAGTAATCAGCAAAGTCAGTACTTAGCTACTGACAGGTCAAGACTGCCAACTAACAGGTAGTTAAGCAGTTTAAAAGAAGCTGGAAACCTCTTGACTCTGGTGGACTGTACACGGTGGCACAGTGGGTTAGCACTGCTGCCTCACAGCGCCAGGGACCCGGGTTCGATTCCAGCCTTGGGTGACTGTGTGGAGTTTTTAGCATTCTCCCCGTGGGTTTCCTCCCATTGTCCAAAGATGTACAGGTTAGTGGGTTGACCCTTAGTGTTCTAAGATGTGTAAGTTAGGGGAATTAGTGGGATAAATGCGTGGGGTTAAGGGAATTAGGTGTGGGTTGGGTCTGAGTAAGATGCTTTGTCTGAGAGTTGATGGGCCGAATGGCCTCCTTCTGCACTGTAGGGTTTCTATAATTCTGTCCATGCAGTGAAGCTCCGAAACTGCCAATCTTTTACAGTTTAGTGTGAGTTAAAGGAAGCCACTATGTCAGATCTAGATTGAAAAACGCAGCTTGGAGAAGTGGGGTGAAAGTGGAGGAAGCCCAACCGGAAAGCTTTAATCTAAATGTTAATTAAACAGAACATTAGCTATGACTAAAATATTGAGGAATCCTTTTAACCTCAGTTTCTTAAATACCATTGTTAAGGTTTTTATGATGTTTAACGACAGCACGGCCTAAAATACAGAAAACTGAATTGATCTATGCAGTGTCTTTCTCAGTGAAGGTAGATGAGCTTTTCCAAGCAGAGCCTGGATGGCCTGACCTGGATTGTCATTGCGATTCAGCTGTTCCTTGTTCCTCGAGCGAACATTAACGCTGAGCTAGTGACAGACAACCCTGTGCCTTTGGTGAGCAGTGACAGCAATGTCGTTTTTAACAGCATCTTCTTGTAAAACAGGTTCACAGTGCAGCAAACGCAAATCAGAAGGAAAAATATGAAGCTGACCTGAAGAAGGAAATTAAGAAACTGCAGGTGAGAGAAAGGGCCCGAGGTGGAAGGTTTTACTTTTGCTGCTAAGTGGTTCCATGAACTGGAGTTAAATACAGGCTGCCCTCTGTGGTGCCCACATGATTTGGTTCAGCACCCATGGCTGAAACACGACAGTCACTGGTGTGAGTGGACGGATTGTGCATTTAATCAGCTGATCATCTTCAGTAACAGCTTGTGTGTTGGTGAAAAGATTGTTTCCCCCTGCGGAATTAAAAAAATTCTTTAACGGGATGTGCACATTGCTGGCAAGGCCAACATTTGTGCCCCATCCCTAGTTGCCCTTGAGAAGGCGACAGTGAGTTACAGCCTGCTCCTGCAGTCCATCTTGTGCGGATACTCCCTCAGTGCTGTTAGGGAGAGAATTCCAGGATCTTGATCCAGTGACTCTGGAGTAACAGCAGTATATTTCCCAGCCAGGGTTGTGTGGCTTGGAGGAGAACTTGCAGGTGGTGGTGTTCCCATGCTTCTGCTGCCCTTGTCCTTCCAGCGAGTAGAGCTCTTGGGTTTGGAAGATGCTGTCAAAGGAGCTTTGGTGAGTTACTGCAGTGCATCTTCTATATAGTGCACACTGCTGCCACTGTGCGAAGGTGGTGGAAGGAATGCCGATTATCCAGGCTGTCCTGGATGGTGTCAAGCTTCTCGACTGCTCTCAGAGCGGCACTCATCCAAGCAAGTGGAGAATTTTCCATCATGCTCTTGACTTGAGCCTTATAGATAATGAACTTGGGGAGTCAGGCGGTGAGTTACTTGGCTTGGAATATTCAAATTGCTGGTGCAGTTAAATTTCTGGTCAGTGGTAAGCCCAGGATGTTGATCGTGGGAAATTCAGCGATGGTAATGCCATTGCATGTCAAGGGGAAATGGTTAGATTCTTTCTTGTTGGAAATGACCATTGCTGGACACCTGTTCCTTGCCACTTATTGCCCAAACCTGAATGTTGCCCAGGTCTTGCTGCATATGGACACAGACTGATTCAGTACCTGAAGTTGCTCATGTATTGAACATTGTGCAATCATCAGCGAACATCCCCGCTTCTGACCTTAAGAAAGAAGGTCAGTGATGGCTGGGTCTAGGACACCTCCCTGAGGAACTCCAGGAGCAATGTCTTGGGACTGAGATGAGTGATCTCCAACAAGTACGACCATCCTCCTTTGTGTTGGGTATGATTCCACCCAATGGAGAGCTTTCCCCTTGAATCCCATTGACTCCAATCTTGACAGGGCTTCTTGATGCCAAACTCAGTCAGATGGTGCCTTGATGTCCAGGGCAGTAACTCGCACATCTCACCCCTTCCCTTCCAACTTTTATGTTGGGAATGTTAAACTAGGCTGCGGCTGAGAGACTGCTGTTTTCACAATCATTTTCACGCTTCATATAAAATCATTATGGTGGTGTCTGAATAAATGCAGCAGCTGTTTTCGGCACAGCAAGATCCCAACAAAAATGGAAGTGAGGCAGAATGTCAAGTAGGCTCAGTTAGATGGTCTACTTTGCACGTGAAATACATTTAATTTTCTGGCATTGTCCTCCTGTTTTTCATCCAATCCCACTAGTCAGCCATGACATCAATGATGAAAACAGAGTAAATGATGATCAGGGTGAACTCAGCAAATAGCATGTTTTTTCATATGCATTCGTGGGATGGCACGGTGGCACAGTGGTTAGCACCGCTGCTTCACGGCGCCAAGGACCCGGGTTCGATTCCCCGCTTGGGTCACTATCTGTGTGAAGTTTGCACGTTCTCCCCGTGTTTGCGTGGGTTTCCTCCGGGTGCTCCGGTTTCCTCCCACAGTCTAAAAGACGTGCTGGTTAGGGTGCATTGTCCTGAACAGGCGCCAGCCGGAGTGTGGCGACTAGGGGATTTTCCACAGTAACTTCATTGCAATGTTAATGTAAGCCTTACTTGTGACTAATAAATAAACTTTACTTTATTTTTTTGACATGGGCGTCGCTGGCTGACCAGCATTTATTGCCCATCCCTACTTCCCCTTGGAGGGCAGTTGAGAGTCAGCCACATTGCTGTGGCTCTGGAGTCACATGTAGGCCAGACCAGGTAAGGACGGCAGATTTCCTTCCCTAAAGGACATTAGTGAACCAGGTGGGTTTTTCTGACAATCGACAATGGTTTCATCGTCATCAGTAGATTCTTAATTCCAGAATTTTTTTATTGAATTCAAATTCCACCATCTGCCATGTAGACAGGGTAGATTCAGTAAGAATGTTCCCAATGGTGGGGGGACTCCAGAACTAGGGGTTATAGTTTGAGGATAAGGGGTAAACCTTTTAGAACTGAGGTGAGGAGAAATTTCTTCACCCAGAGTGATGAATCTATGAAATTCCCTAACACAGAAAGTAGTTGAGGCCAAAATGTGTGATTTCAAGAAGAAATTAGATTTCGCTCTTGGGGCTAAAGGGATCGAGGGATATGGGGGGATGGCAGGATCCGGATATGGAATTTGATGATCAGCCATGATCAAAATGAATGGCGGAGCAGGCTCGAAGGGCCGAGTGGCCTCCTCCTTGCATGAGACATATCATCATAAAGGGGATTCCGGGGTTAGAGCGTAACAGAAATTCAGGCTTCTGATGTGTATGAATCACTTGACAGTTGTCAGAAGTACTGAATTGTGACACAACAGAATAGTCTCTTACAGTTCTGTCATTCTCTCACTGACTTATCGTCTTCATGTTTATCAGAGGCTGATAGGTTTTGCTGAGGGGGCGCTCGTGCAGACTTTTACAGACCTCACTCACTCTTTCGAAACAACTGAGTGAGTGGTAGGTCCCCCTGTTCCGAGGAGCTGGAATTGATTTGGAGGTGGATTTAATGAACAGGTCAGATAATGACTGGATAACCTTTCAACGGTAACATGGTGGATGACTAATTTATAGTTCAAACCAAATCACTGATCCGATTTCAGCTGCTCGTGTAACTTTCCCCCTGCATCAAAGCGAAGAATGAAATGTAAAGTTGCTGCCAATGTTTTTCAAACGTTTGAATCCATTTGAAACTTTGGCTCTCATAGTCACTGCTGTTCACAGGGTGGAGAGAAATCTGACATCACAAAAATAGTTTCTACTTCAGTAAACGCTGTTTTTTAAAAGCATGTATGTGTAATGTCTAACTCAACCAGAGGAGATGTATTTTTGAGTTGCATTCCCTATGCCTGCATTAAAACAATTGAAATGCTAGCAACAGCGTAGCAGAAATAGTTCTGAACATGTTAATACGTTTGCTAAAAATAGCATGCAGAGGGAATTATTGGCATTCAAACAAAAATACAAATAAGGAAACTTTTAAGAAGTCATGCCAGTAGAGAAGTGTCATCCCAGGAATCCCCAGTCATAGAACCAGTTCCATCTGATTTTTCTGTTCAGCTGTACAGCTGTATAATTCTCATGCAGTGCCCATTTCTTCAACAGGCCCAGGATCAATCTGCTGTGAGTGTTGCTTCCAGTACAAAAGCAACAGGTTGTGTGTCATTCTGCCTTCCTGCTGATGGTTTGAATTTGTTGTATTGTGTTCTATTTTCCCTGCAGAGGTTGCGAGACCAAATAAAGACATGGGTGGCCTCCAACGAAATCAAAGACAAGAGGCAGCTACAAGAAAACCGAAAGCTAATTGAAACGGTAATGTACCCTCACAATGCCATTGCGGTACCGTACAATGCCTGTTTGTACCATCCTGCACCCTCAAAGGGCTATTGCTATACTGTACAATGCCTGTACTGCCTTACACCCTCACAGTGCCACTCTGTACTGTACAATGCCTGTACCACCCTGCACCCTCACAGTATCATTGCTGTACTGTACAATGCCTGTTTGTACCACCCTGCACCCTCACAGGGCCATTGCTGTACTGCACGATGCCTGTATCGCTCTGCACCCTCAGTGTCATTGCTGTACTGTACAATGCCTGTACCGCTCTGCACCCTCACAGTGTCATTGCTGTACTGCACAATGCCTGTACCACCCTGCACCCTCACAGTGTCATTGCTATACTGTACAATGCCTGTACTGCCTTACACCCTCACAGTGCCATTCTGTACTGTACAATGCCTGTACCACCCTGCACCCTCACAGTATCATTGCTTACTGTACAATGCCTGTTTGTACCACCCTGCACCCTCACAGGGCCATTGCTGTACTGCACAATGCCTGTATCGCTCTGCACCCTCAGTGTCATTGCTGTACTGTACAATGCCTGTACCGCTCTGCACCCTCACAGGGCCATTGCTGCATTTTCCAATGCCTGTACCACTTTACACCCTCACAATGTCATTGCTGTACAGTACAATGCCTGTACCGCCTTACACTCAAGAAGCTTGATACCATCCAGGACGAAGCAGCCCGCTTGATTGGCACCACATCTACAACCATCCTCTCCCTCCACCACCAACACTCAGTAGCAGCAGTGTATATTGTCTATAAGATGCACTGCAGCAATTCACCAAAGATCCTTAGACAGCACCTTCCAAACCCATGACCACTTCCATCTAGAAGGACAAGGGCAGCAGATACATGGGAACATCACCACCTGCAAGTTCTCCTCCAAGCCACTCACCATCCTGACTTGGAAATATATCGCCATTCCTTCGCAATCGCTGGGTCAAATTCCTGGAATTCCCTCCCTAACAGCATTGTGGGTCAACCCACAGCACGTGGACTGCAGCGATTCAAGAAGGCAGCTCACCACCACCTTCTCAAAGGCAACTAGGGATGGGCAACAAATGCTGGCCAGCCAGCGACGCCCATGTCCCACGAATGAATGAAAACAAAAACACCCTCACAGTGTCATTGCTGTACTGTACAATGCCTGTACCACCCTGCAATGCCTGTACCGTCCTGCAATGCCTGTACCGTCCTGCAATGCCTGTACCGTCCTGCAATGCCTGTACCGTCCTGCAATGCCTGTACCGTCCTGCAATGCCGGTACAGCCCTGCAATGCCTGTACCGTCCTGCAATGCCTGTACCGTCCTGCAATGCCTCGTCAACCCTGCAATGACTGTACTGTCCTGCAATGCCTGTACCGCCCTGCAATGCCTGTACCGCCCTGCAATGCCTGTACCGCCCTGCAATGCCTGTACCGTCCTGCAATGCCTGTACAGCCCTGCAATGCCTGCACAGCCCTGCAATGCCTGCACTGTCCTGCAATGCCTGTACTGTCCTGCAATGCCTGTACAGCCCTGCAATGCCTGTACAGCCCTGCAATGACTGTACTGTCCTGCAATGCCTGTACAGCCCTGCAATGCCTGTACAGTCCTGCAATGACTGTACTGTCCTGCAATGCCTGTAAGAAGTTTAACAACACCAGGTTAAAGTCCAACGGGTTTATTTGGTAGCAAAAGCCACACAAGGCTCCGAACGCTTGTGTGGCTTTTGCTACCAAATAAACCTGTTGGACTTTAACCTGGTGTTGTTAAACTTCTTACTGTGTTTACCCCAGTCCAACGCCGGCATCTCCACATCATAACTGCAATGCCTGTACAGCCCTGCAATGCCTGTACTGTCCTGCACTCTCTGTGTCATTGCTCTAGTTTTTTTCCTCTATCACATCATGTGTGGTAACTTCCTGACACTATTCTGTACTACACTGATGTCATGTGTTGTGTACAGCAGCATGTCCTTACTCCACCACCCCAGTGATCTGGGCATTTCCCACCAGGTCTCACTGTTGCTTTGTTGTGATTCTTGTATACATCAAAAGTGTAGACTGGTTGGTTAACTTTGACCAAGTTCCTCTCTGCACAGTTTTAACACAGGTACTAAATTTAGTATGCATGCACTAATTATTCAAATGAGCACTTCACCAACCAGAAAATTTGCTGTTTTCTCTCGCTCTTGTCTGCTCTGGACTTTATAAATTATGTCCTCGCTTTTCAGCTGTTGCTTAAGAATACCTTCCCTTTAGTTCCACTATCTGCTGTGATATTGGACCATGTTGTGCGATTGCCTCATTATCTGTAACACCGAGCTACATTTTGTCAGATTGCCCCCTGTCTTTTTTAACATAGCTCACTCTTGTTTAAAGCCCCACATCCTGCCTACGTTCTCTGCAGATTCACACAGACTTATTCCTGCATTTTCATACAAAGTACAATGAAAGGGATGCTTTAATAAAAGACAATGTAAATTTCTAGAAGTCAAGATGGAAACTGAAACAGGGAGGCTGTGGTTCTGTTGTAGATCTCACTGAAAAAAGTGAAAGTTAATACCCAGGAACGCTTGGTACTGTGTAGTGCTGCATAGACATGGTGTGCATGATATGGTCACATGCTGACTTTGATGATCTTGAGCACTGGGAATTCTTTCCTTTCTGCATGTATTTTAATGCTTGCTTTTTATTGAAGGAAATTATTAGTTTGACATGTTACAGTGATGATAATCGATGTATCTGTGCCCAGGGTTTTAGTCCAGTGCAGGCGCAGCCTGAACTGCCTGTGTTATCCGAAGATGCCAGGTTTGAGTGCTGTCGTCCTGACGCTCGAATCTGCTGGCCTCAGCTATTGGTCAGTTGTCCTATGTTGCTTTGTGATTATTGAGTGAGAGAAAGAAAACTTATCACCTCACTGCAATTGTCGCTCCATCAGCCAGTCACAGAGGAGTCTGAGGCTTGTCTTGGTCAGCTGATCGGAGGCAAGTGAGTGGGGGCCAGGGTGTAGAGAATGCGTAGTGCGATTTTTAAATCTAAATTTGAGGTTCAAGTATTTAAATCTTTTCTATAAAGCAAATGGAAAGGTTCAAGATAGTGGAAAGAGAAACAAAGACCAAAGCCTATTCTAAAGAAGGGCTGGGATCAGCGACGAAGGTGGATCCTGCACAGAAGGAAAAGGAAGAAATCTGTCAGTGGCTAACGGTGAGTGATGGCAGTGTAGCCCGAATATTTTTCAGAGGGTCAGTGTTGACACAACTCAGGCCAGTTCAAGAACTCCTGCTGTTGCTCCCAGAACTCGCCGCATTGTAGGCGAAAAGAGGAGAGTGGGTAGCAAGTCATCAGCTCCCACCTCATCGGGAATGTTCCTTTTACTTTTTACAATTTTTAAGATTTGTTTTTTGTTTGTGTTTTTTGAGATTGCTTCCATTGTTTTTTCCGGTGCTACTTTTTGCATTTCCGTATTGTTTATCCTCGGTTTTTTTTTCGTATTAATATATTTTCTTGTGCAAGTTCCTCCCGCTTCATTATGTTGCCTCCTGCCTGCCTGAGACGCTTCACCGCGTTAATGCTGCTGCATAAATGCAAGTTTTTTTATTATGTGCAGGCCTCGTGCAAACGCTGCTGACACTGGCATCGCAGCAGCATTGTCAGCCTTGGGGCAATTCCTTTGCTGCTGTCACTCTGAGAGCCTTATGCTTTTACTTACTGGAATCAGCCACGTCTGGTCTTCCCCAAGTGCATTTGCTGAGGACAGTGACCAGCAATGAGTGTGCGTGAAGATGTGATGTTAGATGATCAGTCAGAGGCCAGGGGGAAGATTTTGGATGTATTCAGCTGCCTGAAACTGTTGAGTATTTTGGAATCTGAAACCTGGCCTATCAGGAATTCTATCTACAATACGACAGTCTCACAGTTAAAATGGTCCATGTCGTTATTGTTCTGATAATACTTTCCAAATAGCTGGGATTGTTAAAGCAATATAGATCAAAAGAAATGTCAGACTTGAGACAAACTCACAAACCTGGCGTTAAAGAGAGCACAGTAAGAGTTTTAACAACACCAGGTTAAAGTCTAACAGGTTTATTTGGTAGCAAATGCCATTAGCTTTCGGAGCGCTGCTCCTTCGTCAGATGGAGTGGATATTTCTCCATCTGACGAAGGAGCAGCGCTCCGAAAGCTAATGGCATTTGTTACCAAATAAACCTGTTGGACTTTAACCTGGTGTTGTTAAAACTCTTACTGTGTTTACCCCAGTCCAACGCCGGCATCTCCACATCATGACTATTAAAGAGAGCAGCCAGCTGTTGGCCTGCAATTCACTGATTCACGACCAGCTGGAGTATTGGGATGTGGGGTTAGTGCTTTGTTGTGATTGTGTTGCAATTATGTCCCTACTGACTGATGGCCAAGTGGCAAATTGACAGCATGATCTGCTCCCCTCACCTCTGCCACGCTTCACCACCCTCTAACAAGGGCTTTATGATGACAAGCTGTCCTGTGAGCAAAATTGGTAAAATCTTGACATTTAGAAGAGGATTCTAATTAATCATGCAAATCTCTTTTGTCATTATCTGTCTTCCGTTTCAGAATACGATAGACACGTTAAACATGCAGGTGAGTCACCCTGGCTAATTTCACTTTGAATTTATTTTAAACCTTCCTTGATTTATTTATTTCTGAGCCACATGCCTATGCCACGCAGTCCAGTGATGGTAATCATGTTGCTGTTCCAGGTCGATCTTTTTGAAAGTGAAATGGAAACTTTGTCAGCAGTGACGAGGAAAAAGAAAGGTGAAAAAGAGGTAGGAATGAAATGGTTTAATCCTCTGCCCACAGGTATAGCCTGGACCATACCTGCCTGTTTTATTAACAGGGGGTTGGAGTTTAAGAGCCGTGGGGTTATGCTGCAACTGTACAGGACCTTGGTGAGACCACATTTGGAATATTGTGTGCAGTTCTGGTCACCTCACTATAAGAAGGATGTGGAAGCGCTGGAAAGAGTGCAGAGGAGATTTACCAAGATGCTGCCTGGTTTGGAGGGTAGGTCTTATGAGGAAAGGTTGAGGGAGCTAGGGCTGTTCTCTCTGGAGCGGAGAAGGCTGAGGGGAGACTTAATAGAGGTTTATAAAATGATGAAGGGGATAGATAGAGTGAACGTTCAAAGACTATTTCCTCGGGTGGATGGAGCTATTACAAGGGGGCATAACTATAGGGTTCATGGTGGGAGATATAGGAAGGATATCAGAGGTAGGTTCTTTACGCAGAGAGTGGTTGGGGTGTGGAATGGACTGCCTGCAGTGATAGTGGAGTCAGACACTTTAGGAACATTTAAGCGCTTATTGGATAGGCACATGGAGCACACCAGGATGATAGGGAGTGGGATAGCTTGATCTTGGTTTCAGATAAAGCTCGGCACAACATCGTGGGCCGAAGGGCCTGTTCTGTGCTGTACTGTTCTATGTTCTATGTTACTGTAAGACCCTGTGAATGTATCTCATGTTGCTGCTGCTGTAAAACCCTGTGTATAAGTGTCACCTGTGAGAATGTTGAACATACACCAGGCTTCCTGCATATTCATTTCCCAACTGCGCTATTCCTTACCTTGTTAATCATGACCATGTTGTTAACTGTGGGGATTTCCTGCTTTTTCAGTAAGTCACAGTTGCCACAGTAAGTTATTGTTAATGGCCTCACTTTACTCTGGTCCATTGCCTCCAAATTCTGTCCCTTCAGGGGCGGCACAGTGGTTAGCACAATCTTGGGTGACTGTCTGTGTGGAGTTTGCACGTTCTCCAAATATCTGCGTGGGTTTCCTCCCACAGTCCCAAGATGTGGCGGCACGGTAGCACAGTGGTTAGCACTACTGCTTCACAGCTCCAGGGTCCCGGGTTCGATTCCCGGCTCGGGTCACTGTCTGTGTGGAGTTTGCACATTCTCCTCGTGTCTGCGTGGGTTTCCTCCGGGTGCTCCGGTTTCCTCCCACAGTCCAAAGATGTGCGAGTTAGGTTGATTGGCCATGCTAAAATTGCCTCTTAGTGTCCTGGGATGCGTAGGTTAGAGGGATTAGTGGGTAAATATATGGGGGTAGGGCCTGGGTGGGATTGTGGTCGGTGCAGACTCGATGGGCCGAACGGCCTCCTTCTGCACTGTAGGGTTTCTATGTTTCTATGTGTAGGGTTAGGTGAATTAACGGTGGGGTACAGGGATGAGTTTGGGTGGGATGCTTTTTCAGAGAGTCAGTGCAGACTTGATGGGCCAAATGGCCGCTTTCAGTACTGTGAGGATTCTGTGGTTCACCATTGACTTCAGCCCTCCTTTCTGATGATTGTCTTAGATTGAAGCAGACTGTTTGCGATCTCACCATCATATTCAACTCGAAGCTGAGCTTCTGACCTCATGTACTGTCCATCACAAAGCTTGCTGACCTCCACCTTTGTAGCATCACCCATCCACCAGTGAAAGCCTTTATCACCTTCAGACCTGGCTATTCCAATACTAGCCTCCCATTCTTCACCCTCCATAAACTAGATCCAAATCTCTACTGCCCAATTCATATCTTTACCAAGTCCTGCTCATTCACCGCACCCTGTGCTTACTGCCCAATGCTTCATTTTTTAACATTCTTATCTTAATGGCTAAATCCTAAATCCCTATCTCCTTAACCGTCTCCACCCTGGCAACGTGTCCCGTCTGCCCCATCTCCAACTCTTTTGTTTCTTTGAATTTGGCTTTTTGTGCATTACTCCCTTCCACCCATTACTGTCCATGCCATCATTCTTCTAGCCCCTGTGTTCTAGACATCCCTGCCTAAACCCTTTCACCTCCCATATCTCTCTCCCTTTGAGGCTATCCTCTTTAATGAAGCTTCTCGTCACCCTTCTAATCTCCTCCATTGTTTAATAGAATCATAACGACATAGAAGGGGACCATTCAGCCTGTCCTGTGTGTGTGTCGGCTCTCGGTAAAAGCAACTCAACTAGTCCCCGATCTTTCCCTGCAGTCTTGCAATTTCTTTTTCTCTTCCGATGCTGCATCTTCAAGTCTCTTGGTGTCTGTTTTTATCTCTTAATGCCTCTGAAGCACTATAAGATGTTTTTTTCCAAGCTAAAGGTGCTAATAAGTGCAGTTGTTGATAATATTAGTCATTCACCGAGACTACTGTTAAAAAACAAAGCCTTGAAACTTTCTTTACAAGACTTGTTTACTTCAGTGCTTTTAATGAATGTGTTTTCAAATAGCTTTGAGGTCAGCATTGTGATTGCTGTTCTCTCTGTTTGGTATGTCAAATCCTTAAAAGCTGCAGCGTGACCTTTTTGCCTGGCAGCCAAACAACAGAGGATTGTTTGCAGAGGTGCTGAGGACCTCACCCAGGGATCCCTGTCAGAACTCCCTGTGAGGCAGGAATATGTCGTGGATTTGAGGATCTGTCAGCTTGGTATACATAGTGGCACCCTAACTAAGAAGGTTGTGGGATTTGATTTGATTTGATTTATTGTCACGTCTATTGGTATACAGTGAAAAGTATTGACAAAAAATACCGATCACAGAGACGGAAACGAGAGGGTGCAGAATGTAGTGTTACAGTCATAGCTAGGGTGTAGAGAAAGATCAACTTAATGCGAGGTAGGTCCATTCAAAAGTCTGATGGCAGCAGGGAAGAAGCTGTTCTTGAGTCGGTTGGTACGTGACCTCAGACTTTTGTATCTTTTTCCTAACAGAAGGAGGTGGAAGAGAGAATGTCCAGGGTGCGTGGGATCCTTAATTATGCTGGCTGCTTTTCCGAGGCAGTGGGAAGTGTAGACAGTGTCAGTGGATGGGAGGCTGGTTTGAGTGATGGACTGGGCTTCGTTCACGACCCTTTGTAGTTTCTTGCAGTCTTGGTCAGAGCAGGAGCCATACCAAGCTGTAAAACATCCAGAAAGGATGCTTTCTACGGTGCATCTAAAAATTGGTGAGTCGTAGTGGACATGCTGAATTTCCTTAGCCGTAGGAACTTAGGAATTAGGAGTGAGAGGAGGCAATTCAGCCCTTGGAACCCGCTCCGCCATTCTATATGATCATGAATGATCTCCATCTCATCCCAACTCCACTTCCCTGCCTTTTCTCCACAGCCCTTTATCCTACTTTTGATCGAATATTTATCTATCTCTTTCTTGAATCCATTGATTGGTTCTGCATCCACTGTACTCTGGGGCCTGAGTTTCATAGATTCACAGCCCTCTGTGAGAAATAGCTTCTCCTTATCTCTGTCTTGAACCTCCCCCTCTTACTTTACAACTATGACCTCTTGACCTAGACTGTTCTAGAAGGGGGAACATTTGGTTAGCATTTACTTTACCAATCCCGTTGAGTATTTTATAAACTTCAATCAAACCACCCCTCATTCTCCTGTACTCCAGTGAGTACAAGCCTGAACTACTCAACACCCCTCATACGACAGCCCCTTCAAACCTGGAATCAATCCAGTGAACCTCTTCTGAACCGCCTCCAGTGCCACCACACCCTTCCTCAAGGAAGGTGACCAAAACTGAACACAATACTCCAAGTGAGGTCTCACCAATGCCTTATCCAATTGTAACAACCCTTCTCTACTTTTATACTCTAGACCCTTTGCAATACATGCCAAGATTCCATTTGCCTTCCTTATAACATTCTGCACCTGTATACCCACTTCCTGAGACTCATGCACAAGGACACCCAGGTCCCTCTGCACAGTTGCCTTTTGAATCTGTTTCCCATTTAAATGATAACTTGTCTTTTTATTTTTCCAGCCAAAATGAATAACCTCGCATTTATCCACATTAAACTCCATCTGCCAGATACTGGTCCATTCCCTAGCCTATCAATATCCATTTGTAAACTTTTTATCTCCTCATCACAGCCTGCTTTCCCATCTATTTTCATGTCTTCAGCAAATTTTGCTCTCTCACACTGCCTATGCTTGTAGATCATTGATGTAAATTGTAAATATTTGTGGTACAAGAACTGAACCCTGAGGGATTCCACTAGTTACAGAGCGCCAACTGGAGAAGGACCCATTTATCCCAATCCTCTGCTTTCTATCAGCCAGCCAATCCTCAATCCAAGGCACTACTCTGTCCCCAACCCCTTGGGATCTAACCTTCTGGATCAGTCTCTTGTGTGGCACCTTATCAAATGCCTTCTGGAAGCCTTCTAAGAAAGTAGAGGTGCTGGTAGGTTTCCTTAACTATAGCGCGGCGTGGAGCTGAAGCCCTACTACAGCCTTGAGCACATCATCTAGGCTAACACTATAGGGCAATAGCGAGGGAGCGGTGGCGTGTTAGGTGTGCCATACTCGGGATGAGACATCAAACTGAGTCAACATTTCCCAATTCAGATATTCCACAGCTCTTCTCTTGAAGAAGAGCTGGGATTTCTTCCAGTGACCTGGCCAGAATTCGCCCTTCAGCTAACATCCCTAAAACTGATTAACTGATCATTCATCTCACTTCTGTTTGTGGGACCTTGCTTTGTACAGAAAAGCTGCTACATCTGCCGGTAAAACCACAGTGACAGCAGTCCAGAAGCAATTACATCGGCTGAAAGGACATGGAATGTGAAATAAACACACACTATTCAATATTGAACATAATTCATGGACTATTTGTACTTTGCAGTCTATCTCGTTACAGATATAAAATGTATAAACATGCACTAGTCTTGAAATAATAATTGAAGCCTTTTTCAAGTCTGATCTAAATCTGAACTTTTGCTTAGCCCCTTTAGAGTGGCACGGTGACACAGTGGTTAGCACTGCTGCCTCACAGCGCCAGGGACCTGGGTTCAATTCCCAGCTTGGGTTACTGTCTGTGTGGAGTTTGCACATTCTCCCCGTGTCTGCGTGGGTTTCCTCCGGTTTCCTCCCACAGTCTGAAAGACGTGCTGGTTAGGGTGCGTTGGCCATGTTAAATTCTCCCTCAGTGTACCCGAACAGGCACCAGGGTGTGGCAACTAGGGGATTTTCACAGTAACTTCATTGTAGTGTTAATGTAAGCCTGACTTGTGACACTAATAAACTTGAACTAATAAGTGAACTTAAAACTTAAACTTTACTTAACTTGTGGCAATCTTTCTGCAGAAACAGGACAGGTTAGAAGAATTGAAGCAACACATCGAGAGGCACAGGTACCACATTAAAATGCTGGAAACTCTGCTGCGAATGTTAGACAACAGCACGATAGAAGTGGACCAGATCAAGAAGATCAAAGATGATGTTGAATACTATGTTGATTCGTCTCAGGACCCAGACTTTAAAGAAAATGAGTTTTTATATGATGATCTTGATCTTGAGGAGATAGGTAAGAGTATTCTCATTGTGCTGCGTGTCAAATGGCTTGTCTACAACCAATGGCAAAGCTACTTTAAACTAACCAATGGGAGGCAACTTTTGCTGGGTAGACCAGTCATGCGTGCGTGAGTGCGCGTGTGAGTATGCGCGCGTGCGTGTGTGCGCGTGTGTGTGTGCGCGTATTAAGCCGTGAAAGACCCGGAGACCGAGGTGTTTCTACCCCCTCAATGTGGAACTATCTTGAGTTTATTTCTCGGAGCAAATTATTTTTGTGTTGAGGAACTTGGTATATTTTTTGTACCATGTAAAGTGAGCAGGAAACACTCCTCGTTGTTGGTGGAGCTGGTAACAAATGGTTTACGATGAGAAAGAAAGGGTCGTGGGTGAGTTCCAAAGCTCATACTCAATTTAAAGAAGCTGTTCTTTGTAAGGCCGCTGAATCGAGTGACTCTGGTCACAGCTCTAGGCTGGCAAGGGTGGCACAGCGGTTAGCACTGCTGCCTCACAGCGCCAGGGACCCGGGTTCGATTCCCGGCTTGGGTCACTGTCTGTGTGGAGTTTGCACGTTCTCCCCGTGTCTGTGTGGGTTTCCTCCGGGTGCTCCGGTTTCCTCCCACAGTCCAAAGATGTGCAGGTTGGGTTGATTGGCCATTCTAAATTGCCCCTTAGTGTCAGGTGGACCAGCAGGGTAAATATGTGGGGCTACAGGAATAGGGGCTGGGTGGGATCGTGGTCGATGTAGACTCAATGGGCCGAATGACCTCCTTCTGCACTGTACGGATTCTATGGACTTCACATTGCAGTGGGTGCAAATAGTTAACTTTAAAAAAAATGTAATAATGCCAGAAAATACTCTGGCCAGCCTTGGTCACCCCCCAAGAGACAGGGCAGTTGGAACAGGGTGCAAAGGAATAGAAATTCAATCGATTAATAGATATAACAACTAGACAGATGAAGAATAAGCAGAATGTGCTTTTGGGAAATGTATGGTCACTTCTGATTAACCTCGAGATTTGGAGTAGCAGCAACGACAGAACTTATCACTGAATGAGGGGAGTTGAATGGAGTGGTTACAGGACATTTCCTCGGGTGGATGGAGCTATTACAAAGGGGCATAACTATAGGGTTCATGGTGGGAGATATAGGAGGGATATCAGAAGTAGGTTCTTTACGCAGAGAGTGGTTGGGGTGTGGAATGGACTGCCTGCAGTGATAGTGGAGTCAGACACTTTAGGAACATTTAAGCGGTTATTGGATAGGCACATGGAGCACACCAGGATGATAGGGAATGGGATAGCTTGATCTTGGTTTCAGATAAAGCTCGGCACAACATCGTGGGCCGAAGGGCCTGTTCTGTGCTGTACTGTTCTATGTTCTTTGTTAACAGTCTGAGGACATCGATTATGCTGTAGTTAACACAAGTGTTCATTAATTATATGGTCAGCAAGAAAGGGTAATCAGTGAGATCCAAGGCTCATGTTCAATTAAATGAGCTATTCTCTCTAACCCTGGCAGCTGTTTAGAACAACTAATTTTCAGTGGGAGTTAAAGATTCCTGTCAGCAAATGAGCACATGAGAGTTAGCATTAGTCTCGATAGACTAAAGTTGAGATGTTAAAGAAGAGAGGACCTTCTAAACTACCAAAGCGTGTGACATGGCAGGTCTCTGAATTGGATCGTTTACCTGCTTTATGAAAAGTATTGAGTGCAGAACTGTGATTGGCTGATGTAGAGCATCACTGACAAACCCACCATTGTTACTCATTACAGCTGAGTCCTGCTTACAGTCAGGGCAAACAATTAGAGCAACCGGTTTGCTTTAGAATGTCTAAATTGATGTGGAGTTTAGAATGCATTTCAGATGGTAATTTATCCCAGAGGCTGAGGGTGTGTGGGCAGGTCAGCCGGCCAGCGAGGCAGCCAGCTAACAGTGCTGAGTTAGGAGGGACTTGCACCCTCACTGCTCTGTTTCAGTCAGATTACTATGCCTCGTTGTGAGCCTGACCAATTATATCTCCTGGTTTTAATGGACCTCACTCCATTTTTCCAGCACAAACATCAATAATGGCAACATCACCAGCAAGTAACAGTAACAGCAATGTAGAAGATGAGCTTTTTAACCAGTGTAACAGCACTCCCACCTCTACAACGTCAAGTTCTCCAGTACCGCTCAGTCCAGCTAACCAGTCTGTGGTGAGTAATGATGCTTCAGGATATATTTGGACATTCAAACAGATGCACCTATACCTACCCCACCCAAACCAGAAAGTGATTGAGTCCATGTCGGAAATGGGTGTATACGCTGACCCAGTGCACTCTCATACAGTGATCGAATCATTGCCTGGATTATCAGACTTCTCCACTACCTCACTGGATCACAGTGGGTGGTGGTGCAGTTATATTGCTTCATTTTGGCTAATCTGGTGATAAGAAGGCCTTGTACTTCATTGCTCTGTGTAAGATGCCCTTTGCAATGTAATGACGCATGCCCCATTGCTTCAATTTTGAATTGTGCTACTACGTTTTGGAGCAATGTTTTGCCCAGCTCCTCTGTAGACAGTTGGATATCGTTCTACAGGCAGTGTTCTATCTGTGCTGCACCCAAATGACTAAAGTCTCTGAACATTTCAGTGTTTGGTCATTTGATCGTGAGTCCATCGCAGGCAAACTTGCTCTTATCTAATTATAGCCGTTTTCCAGCATGCGAGGGTCTTGGAAACTTGCCTCAGCCCAATCAAAGACACTGAAGCCCACTATCCCACTCCTGCTGCTCCAGTTCTTGAGTTAATATAACTCAGGAGAGAACATGGATTGAATTTAGGGATTTCCTGCTCTGTGTAGCTTAGTCCTGTAGCAAGGGGGTACTTTAACCCACAATATCGTTGTGATGTTGAAATTCTTACCAATGTCTTTGGTGCTAATTTTGAAATGCTTTGTTTGCAGGAAAATCACGAAGATGAACGGAAGCGGAGTAGGTCCGACAGCGAAATGAGCTTGGTCAGTTTGCTTTTCAAGGGAGTAAATTGCACAGTTGTGTTGTAAAGATTGTGTTCCATCAAATCCAATTGGGTTCCATCTTGTATATAAGCTGAAGCTTTGAGGAGAACAACTTTGTTGTAGATTGAATTTGTCACAGTGCGATCACTCCAGCCCCCATTTCCACCAAAACTAAAGGTGTTAGTGGGCTAGAGTTGATATGTATCTATAGTTTTTCGCTTTGTCAACCACTTTATTTTTCATTCGAGGGTTCAGGCAGGGGACTGTGACTCTCCTGTAGCAGCTCCTTAACTGGCTGCTGGGGTCACCAACCCAGGGGCGGCTTTTTAAATCTTCCTCTGCCCCTGAGAAAGCGTTCACTTATCATTTGCTGCCGCCTCTAATGGACGTGCTAATGCTCAGAATTTGTGGAGAATTTTGGATTGGAATATGAGTGTTGCAGCCTTGGATGCAGGCTGAAATTCCTCCTGCTCTAGGGGCCTACAAAGACTGGTATAGGTCACTGAACGGGCAAACCACAAGCCCAGAGCAATGCTCGGGTTTGAATCCCACCACAGTAGATGGTTAAATCTGAATTCTCAAATAAACCTACAATGACTATTGGGCCTTGGCATGTTTCTACTGTGGCACAGACAACAACATCGTGAGGTTCAATATTTCCCAGTTTTCTCATTGTGGGAATTAAGCCTGATTTTAAAATATTGCAGATGCTGGATTCTGAAAAGCAGAAAATGCTGGAAACACAGCTGGTCAGGCAGCATGAGTAGGATGAGAAAGAATTAACGTTTTGTATCAGTGACCTTTCAGAAGGCCTGGAAAGTGAGAAATTAATAGCTTTTTAAGCAAGTACAGAGCTCAGGGGGAAAATGGGAAAGGAAAGAACAGTGGGGGAAAGGTCTGCAATAGGATTGAGAACAAGATTTCTGTGTCCTCTGGTCCCATTTGCCTTGTATTCACAACACTTCTCTGCTCTCTTTTCCACCCTCAGTCCCCTGCAAAGGTTCTAAGCAGCAAGACTCACCATGGTAACAATCTCCCTCCATCCATTTCTATTTCCCAGAGTGCGCAGGGGTTGAACAGCACAAAAACGCCGACCCTGCCCTCGAACGGATCCAGTAACGGGGGAAACAAGCTGCTACAATCCAGCAAGAGCTACTCTCTGTAAGTACAAATAACCCTAGCGCAGCCTTTAAAAATGGCTTCAACCCTGTTTCTGGCATCCTTAGTGCTTTACTATAAAATGCCTCGTACTTTAACATTGCTCGAGTGAGTATATAAAGAAAGGACACCTATCATTAATGATGCGCGTGATGTCCATTGGAGAATCTGTGCTCCAATTGTATTAAGGGTGAAGTGTACACAGGGTTGGGTCTACAAGGGTTTTAGTTCAGTTTAGTTTGGATAAGTGCACAACATTCTTACACCAGGGTCAGAAGATTAGTTTTGAGCCCTGGTCCGTGTTTTGCCACTGCCCAAGCTGACATTCTGTGGAGGAGCCCTGTGCTGCCAGAGTTCTCACCCTTGAGGTGAAAGTTTTAAAACAGGTCCTAGCTAGTCTGGTGACTCAGTTGTCGTTAAAGATCCAGTGGCATTATTCATAGTGTTCGCCTAGTACTCTAGTCAGCTTTCCTCCTTCAAAAAAAACTATCGCGGCCGGGTGTCCCTGGAGAGGGAGCATGCGGTGTCCACGTGCGCGGTTGACGCCTTCCGCGCCCGCTGGGCACCGCAGGGGTTGGGGTGCGTTATCGACCCTAATAATCACATTTTAATTTGATGTTTTTAAGTTTCCTTTGTGCTTTGATTTCTGTTCGGGCTGTTCCCCCTCCTTTTTGGGGAGCTGCCCCTTTTACTTTGTCCTGGCTTAATCTGAGTTTGTTTATTTGGTTTGACCTAAAAAGAGAGCAACACAACCACAAATAGAGTAGGTGGTCATTCGTCCATTTGTGGGATCTTGTTGTGTAAAGTAGTTGCTGCATTTACCTATAAAACATTCACTGCACTTCAAAGGATTTTGCAATATGTGGAGTCCTTTGAGACGTGATGAGGCCTGAAGGATGACACCACTTCCCTCAGCCAGACTAGATTATGGCCAAATCCTGGAGTGGCTTGAACTCAACCTTTCAATTGTCTGGTTAGCTGGTCCTGAACCCAGCCCAGATTAATGATTACAGCCATTTCCTCTGAATGTAATTGTCTTAAGTAAATGAGTTTATTTGATGCCTTTTAGGTAAACTGGGTCCATAGTGTGGAGCCTGCCAGTAATCGGCATTAACTTAGCAGCTTCAATGAGAAAAGGTCTTGAGATGGGAAAGATTCTCAATGTGTTTGGAGTATGTTTTGATGTTCAGGCTGATTGAAAGGGAGCTCTAGGTCTGTTTCTGGTCTGTGTGTTTTGACCGTGACACTTGATGTATACACAGTGAATCCCAGAGGTTGCGGTCACCCCCATTATCTTTTCATTTGCCTTCTGTGGGACTGGTGCAGAGCAGTGTTTAAGAACACTTGCCAGCCCACCCTCCTTCCTCTGGTGAATGAAACGCGAGCAGAAGCCTGTAAAAGGAGAGAAAGGAATGAACTTGTAAAAATGTTCTCATATAGTTTGTGCTGTTAATTCTCCTTGGGGGTAGTCAGAAACCCTGTTGTCTTAAGAGATGAGAATAAGATATCTGTTTGGGTATGGTGTCTTCTAGATTGATTAGTGGGACCTAATACCAATTCACATTGGGAATGTTTGAATTCTGTGTTAGAATGATGGTCCAAATTTGCTCGTGTAACCGCAGCTCAATATCCTTTCTTACAAGGGGCTATCCTTGTATGAGAGGTTTTGATGATTAGATTAATTTTTAACTAAAAATAAGTCACACTCTGATCCCAGTCAGAAGAAAAATCAGAATGGTACCTGGAGGCGTTTAACTAAGCTGGAGCAGAGGAAGTAAGTGTTTGGATTGACATTTTTCCTGAATATCTGTGGTGCACTCTGAAAGCCAGATACTGAAATCTATGCAATGAGATTTCAAAGGCTGCATTATCATTGATTCGAAATTGGCAGAGGCTGATTTCGCCCAGTGTGGGCTGAGCTGTGAGCAAAGGCTGGCAAAACCTTCAGCCAGAGCACGGAGGCATAACCTTAAAATTAGGACCAGGCCATTCAGAAATCTGTCAGAAAGCACCTTGCACAAGGGGTGATGGAAGCGTGTGTGTGTGTGTGTTGGAGGGGAGCAGTGTTGATGAAAGGCGTCAATTGTAAATTTCAAAACTATAGATTTTTTTTGTGGGGATAAAGGTTAAATCTTCAGGTCCGTTAGGTGAGGTTAGCCATGATCTCGTGAAGCAGGTACGAGGGGCAGAAATGCTGCCTTTTCTGATAAAAGATGATGACTGAGAGGAGACCTTGTGGAATTACATGGGGTTGTAGTAGCATTGTACTGAGAAAACAATTGAGGCTGCGTTTATTGACTTGCTCCGGCACTGCAGCCAGGGGGTAATTTATCAAACTAATGAGGGGCACATTTAGCCCGATACCAGGGAATTCATTGCACAAATTGGAGTGGGCTAGGTCGATGGGATAGTGGAGTCAATAACCCTGGGACCACCTGAGGAATAAGTTGTTTTTCTGGTGTCTGTTTTCCAGGACGCAGGGAACAAATTCAGTTTCTGCTTACGCAGCAGCTGTGGCAGCAGGAACCACCACAATCAACACCACCAGCTCATTCCAGTCAAGACCTGCCAATGCTGTGCCCATTCCCACCAGCAAGCAGCAAAACGGAACTGCAAGTATGTAATAGTGGCCACTTTGGCTGCAGTTGTTTAATGTGATGAGCATACCTCTTCACTGTTTGAGCGTCAGTGATGTAAAATTATTTGGGACTGTGCAATGTAGTGGGTTGTACCTTTTTCCCCCTCTGGGACACAGCCTGCTCAGATAGGCTGGAAGGTTTTTCTCTCTGACTGTTAAGGGTCACACGTTAAATCCATTTAGAATAATCTCATCCACAACACACAACCGGCCCTAATTGGCACAAAGTTGACCATCTCACTCAGTGGTTTGAAGAGGGATTTGGGTGTGAAGTTTGGGCTCGGCACATTGCTGGAGCAAAATAGGGTAAGCATTATTCTGTACCTAACCCATGCTGTAGCTCTGTACATGATGCTGATAATCTATCCAAAACATGGTCTGTGCCCTATTTCCCTGAATAAAATGTGCCTGGGCTCAGAAGTAGCATTTTCACTTGAATCAGGTTGTCAATATTTATCCTAATGTCACTAAAACCGATTACTTGGTAATTTATCTTGTTGTTTGTGAGAGCTTGCTGTGTATATATTGGCTGCTGCGTTTCCTACATTACAACAATGACTACAGTTCACAAGTACTTAATGGACTGTAAAGCATTTTGGAAAGTCCTGAGATCATGAAAGACATTCTAAGAAAAGGACAGGTTCTTTCTGTAGCATTTGTCACTTTGAATAACTTTTACAAATTTGAAATTGTGAACTCAATGTGGGCTGTTTGCAGTAACTGTGGTAACTTCTCCTCAGCAAACACGCATCCCAGGGCTCATGTTAAACCTTCAGGAGTTGCTGCTGAAACTGTACAGTGTCATATTTTGCTGTATTTTAAAATGTGAATGATGCATTTCCTGCTGAATATACAGTGTTTGGGGTACTGCTTAATGCGGCACCTATTCCTGAATAAATGCTAAAGGCACAATGCTGTGGATGCTGGAAACCTGAAATAAAAGCACCACTGCAGTGTTAATGTAAACCTACTTGTGACACTAATAAATAAACTTCAAACAAATGCTGGAAATAGTCAGCAGGTCAGGCAGCCTCTGTGGAGAGAGAGTTAACGTTTCAAGTCTGTGACATTTCATCAGAAGCAGTTCTCCCAAAAGGTTAGAGACCTGGAACATTGACTCTGTTTACACCAGTGTGTCTGTCCTAAGGACTCCCAGTGTTGTCTGAATATACACTGTCTGGAGATCTGTTTTCTGGGGTGTTGCTTTATGTTGAAATGCACCTTTTGTTTCAGGTTATAGTGCCGTGGTTGCTGAGAACAGTGTGGAACATCAGAACAGCTACAGTCTTCCTTCCAGTACAAACAGCCAGCCAACTGGCACAACTCCCATACAGAATAATGTGTGAGTACCACAGCTCGAGTTTGTTCTGTAAGATCTGGCAATGATGCTGTGGAAAACAACAGTCACACTCTCTGCAGGATCTGTTTGAGTAATCCCTTTGATACTGTTCTCACCATCTTCCCCACAACCCTGTCCAGCGATGCCAGCCCTCTCAAAAAATGACCACAGAAAATGAGTGAGGCCCAGAAGATCAGGCTCCCCATTGTGGGGTTACTGATTCCATTCTATCGAGTTCAATATATCTAACTCGAGTTACCAAATTGTTAATGATGCAACTGATTCAGAAAACCAACCCTTACCCTTCCTGGTCACCATGTGATCCAGTTTCACACTTCAATGTCTTTCTGAACTGACCTAGCAAGTTGTTCAGTTATCAGGGTGGTATAGTAAATGCAGTGCTGACCGTATACCAAGAACAAATTTACAAAAACATGCATTATTGTCCTTGAGACAATGCTTTTAGCTTTACTGTTGAATTCACGGCTGCCTCTGTTGCTAAAGCAAATGAAGTTTTAAAAGTAAAATTGTCCCTGATTTTCCCCAGCTCCATAAGATTAGACTGGTTACCATAAATTGACGTTATTTGTGTGTCGTTGTTGAAGTCTTTTGCTTTAACTGTTGTGCAGGAAGGAGCCGGTCAGTGTGTCTGTCGCCAGCACGACGAACATCATCCCTGTTCTTGCAGTCAGTCAAGTCAACACTCAAGCCTCCAATTTCTCTGATCTTAAACCAACACCAGCCATGATGAACGGACCCTTACCGTTTGTCTCTCAGGATTTAAAGGTATGTACGGAATGAGAGCCAGGTGGAGAGGTCTCACATCGCCTTGTTTAGCTCGAAAGCTGCACAGGTTAAGCTAGTTAGCAGAGTGCTGACAGGGAAAGACCTTCACGTGTTGCTTTATTGTGATCCAAGAAAAGGGGCCAGTGACCCCCTTCCAGCACTTTGCAGATGATTGAGAGTAGACCAGTGGGGTGGTGATTGGCTCAATTGGATTTGTCCTGCTTTTTGTGTACAGCTCATCCCTGGTAGATGCCAGTGTTGTAGCTGTACCGGAACAGCTTGGCTAGGGGCACAGCAAGTTTTGGAGCCTTCAGTATTATTGCTGGAATATTGCCATGGCCCATTGCTTTTGCAGCATCCAGTGCCTTTCCTGATATCACATGGAGTGAATGTAATTGGCTGAAGGCTGGCATCTGATGCTGGGGACCTCGGAGATCTGAGGAATTTGAAATGGATCATCCATCTGGCATTTCTGGCTGAAGATGGCTCGAAATGCTTCAGCCTTGTCTTTTGCACTGATTTGCTGGGCTACCCATCATTAAGGATGAGGGTATTTCTGGAGCCACCACTTTTCGTTACTTGTTTATTGTCCACCATTCACACATCAATGTGGTTGGACTGCAGAGCTTAGATCTGATCCATTGGTTGTAGGATCAGTTAGCTGTGTCTACCGCATGCTGCTTCTGCTGTTTGGAATGCAAGCCTTGGATATATTCAATTCCACAGATCTTTGGAAAATGATTACAGACTAATGAAATTCCTCCTCTTCTGTCTAAAATGGGAAACCCCCTTATTTTTAAACTGTGCCCGAGTTCTAGATTCCCATTGAGAGGAATTATCCCCTCCCTCCCCCCTCCGCCATTTACAATTTGCCAACCTGAAAATTACCCATTGATCCCAACTCAGTTTCTTGTTGGCTAACCTATATATGCTAATATATCGCTATGCACTTTTATGTAGCTTCTTGTTTGAATTCCTCTTGGAGATCCAAAGATCTTGCATTTACTGGTATAAAAACAGAAAATGCTGGGTGAATTCAGCAAGTCTGGCAGCATCTGTGGAGAGAGAGAAAGAGTTAACATTTTGAGTCCATGTGACTCTTCAGAACATTTTGTTCCCTTTCATCCACCCTGCTTGTTCCATCCTCTGAGAATTCTCTTATAATTTCTCTTTCACAAAACCGAGTTGACTTTGCCAGGCTATTATTATTTTCTAAACCGCACCTTAATAACGAGTTCTAGCATTTTCCCAATGAGATGTTAACTAACTTGGCTGATGGTTTCCTGCTTTCTTCCCCGCTCCTTTCCATTGTGCTGTTACATTTGCCATTTTCCAATTGGGTGGGACATTTTCCGAAGCTAGGGAGTATGTTATTTCTACCATCCTGGTCCAGCATTATTGTATGTAACAGTCTTGTCTTGATGATGTAATTGGATTTAGAAATCAAGAAGGCTTGCACATCAGGAGGACTGGAGTGTGTCGAGGGCAGTAAGAAGTCTCACAACACCAGGTTAAAGTCCAACAGGTTTATTTGGTAGCACAAGCCACAAGCTTTCACAGCGCTGCTCCTTCATCAGGGAGTTCTGTTCACAAACAGGGGCATATAAAGACACATTCAATTTACAAAATAATGGTTGGAATGCGAGTCTTTACAGGTAATCATTACCTGTGGTAATTGATCAGGTAATGATTACCTGTAAAGACTCTCATTCCAACCACTATTTTGTAAATTGAGTTTGTGTCTTTATATGCCCCTGTTTGTGAACAGCACTCCCTGATGAAGGAGCAGCGCTCTGAAAGCTTGTGGCTTATGCTACCAAATAAACCTGTTGGACTTTAACCTGGTATTGTGAGGCTTCTTACTGTGCTTACCCCAGTCCAATGCCGGCATCTCCACATCATGTGTGTCAAGGACACAGTGCAGTGAGCTGCATCCATTTTAGGAGTTGCTCTTAATATTGTTTCTGAAAGGGACTGATTCAAATTCAGGATTACATTGGAACTTCATAATCTGGGATGTGAGTTTAAGACTGCTTGCTCCGTGGTCCACTCAGGACTTGGAAGGCTAGATATAAGCCTTCTGGGGCAAGATTTGAACTTGGACCTCCAATCATTATCATCAGAGAACATCGTTGGAAAGAGACTCTCATTCGGGTTTGGTTGTATGAATAAAGTTCTAGATCTGGTTTTCAACAGCTTTTGATAAAAGTTTTAGAACACTAAAAACATGTGAAAAGTCAGGATATTTGGGCGGCACAGTGGTTAGTTAGCACTGCTGCCTCACAGCGCCAGGGGCCCAAGTTCGAATCCCAGCTTGGGTCACTGGAGTTTGCACGTTCTCTGCGTGTTTGCGTGGGTTTCCTCCGGTTTCCTCCCACAGTCCCAAGATGTGCGGGTTAGGTGGATTGGCCGTGCTAAATTGCCCCCTAGTGTCAGGAGGACTAGCTAGGGTAAATGCATGGGGATAGGGCCTGGGTGGGATTGTGGTCGGTGCAGACTCGATGAGCCGGATGGCCGCCTCCTGCGCTGTAGAGATTCTATGTCCAAGTTGATGCTCTGGAGTGAGGTGGCATGGTGGCTTTGTACGCACTTGGCTAAATTCCAACTTTCAGATCACTGCAAATCAAAAGAAAATTGATTTGCTGCTCATGCATGCCACCTACAGGCCAGCAATGGTGTGGCCGTCTCTGGTACAAAGAATTATCATCCATTTGGACATACAAAGGCCTGCTACAGAGGCTTCTCTGCAAGGAGGAAAATGCCTGATGTTTGGGATGGAAGCGCAGTTTTGGTCTGTCGATCTTGTCTTGGGCTACTCGGGGCACAGCTGAAGATGTAACTTTTGCAGCCAGAAATCGATCTACATCAGAATTTGGCATTGTGTACCGTCTTTTTCCAACAAGTACAGGAAGAATAATTAAATATCTAGTCATTGCGACAAGGGAGAATTTTAGTGCTTAAAGATTGTGCTTGGTGCATGTTAACTGATTGTAGACAGAATTCCATTTGTTAGGGAAATAATTGGTCTTTTTCCTTGAGCAAATTATTATCTTTTAATGCAGCTGAGATGCATCCTTTGATTCACTGCATTCCCTTCCCCAACCCCTCCATATCTTTCTCACCTTCTGGCCCCAGCACGCTCCCCGCTGGCCGCCTACACTCTAGCTGGTACATGTACTCATCTCCAGTCCTTCCTGACCTATCATTGCCTTCAGCCCCATTGCACTGATTTCAAAATGATTTGTTTCATTTACACCCCTTCCCCACCCTTCAGTTACAACTTCTCCCAGCTCACAATTCTGCATATCCAGCATAAGGGTGGCACAGTGATTAGCACTGCTGCCTCACTGCGCCAGGGACCCGGGTTCAATTCCGACCTCGGGTGATAGTGTGGAGTCTGCACGTTCTCCCCGTGTCTGCGTGGGTTTCCTCCGGTGCTCCAGTTTCCTCCCACAGCCCAAAGATGTGTAGGTTTGGTGGATTGGCCGTGGTAAATGCACGGTATTATGGGAATAGGGTAAGGGCTGTGGGCCTGGGTAAGGTGCTGGGTGCATTAACGATCAAGTGGGCAGATTTGTCTTGAGTGGTACTGAGCTTCGAGTGTTGTTGGAGTTGCACTCGCAAGTAATTGGAGAGTATTCTGTCACACTGCTGACTGGTGTCTTGTGGAGAGTGGGCGCACTTTAGGGAGTTACTTGCTGCAGAATGCCCAGCCTCCGATCTCTTGTAGCTAAAGTATTTATCCAGCATGTAGATCTGTGGGAATTGCTGAATTGAACAAATATACTTGGTGTTGAAATGTATTTACGAGGTGGGCTGTTGGCGAAGTTTCCACTTTAATAATTTTTGACACTTAGTATTGTGTGGAAATTGTAAAAGCTGAAAGTAGTATTCATGTGAGTATCACTAGATAGAAAAAATGTTAGCATTTAGACTGATACTCTGACCAATTACAAGCAAATCAATTTTACCTCTGGATCTAGGGCACTTGGGAAAGTGTCTGAAAACCCATTGGTGTTAACTTTAGGGCCATGGTGGGGGTGGGGGGGAGGGGGAGGTCACACAATCGGTTTATAGATTCCCTACATAGAATTGTGACCGTGCAGAAGGAGGACATTTAGACCATCGAGTATGCACTGACCCAGCACCTTAAACATTCACTCCACCACTGACACACACTGGTTGAGGTGTGTAGCATCTACAAGACGCACTGCAGCAACTCCCCAAGTTTCCTTTGACAGCATCTTCCAAACCTGTAACTTTACCACCTAGAAGGACAAGGGCAGCAATCACCCATCTGCGCGTTCCCCTCCAAGCCCCACACCATCCTGACTTGGAACTATATCACCGTTCTGTCAATGTTGCAGGGTCAAAACCCTGGAGCTCCCTCCCTAACATCGCTGTGCATGTACCTACACTATAGAATCATAGAATGGTTACAGCACGGGAGGTAGCCATTTGGCCTGTCATGTCTGTGCTGGCATTCTGAAGGAGCAAATGACCAAGTGCCATTCCCTGCTTTTTCCTGTCGCCGTGAAAATGATGATCCAGTTTCTATTCAGAAGCTTCCATTGACCCAGGTGCCAGCCCACTTTCAGGCAGTGCATTCCAGGTCCTAACCTCTCGCTGAGGGATTTTCCTCGTGCTCCTTGTATCTTAAATCTGTGCCCCCTTGTTCTTTATCCTTCCATCAATCGGAACAGTTTCTATCCACTCTGTCCAGTTCCCTCATGATTTTGAGCAAAAACAACGTCTTGGAAAAACGCAGCAGGTCTGACGGCATCTGCAGAGAGAGACTAGAGCCAATGTTTCTAGCCTGGATGACCCTTCATCAGAGCTCAAACTGAGCTCAGCTCTGGAAAAGGATCACCCAGACTTGAAACATTGACTCGACTTTCTCCCCACAGATGCTGTCAGACCTGAGATTTTCCAGCATTTTCTATTATTTCAAATTCCAGAATATGTGGTATTTTGCTTAATATGGAACTGTGGAGAGGTAGAAATGTCTTGCACACCTCTTAACTCCGCTTTCTCCATGGAGAACAGTCCCAACTTCTCCAATCTTTCTTTGTGACTGATTCCTCATCCTGGTATGCATTCTCCCGAATACCATGTGGACTGCAGTGCATCATAAAGATATCTTGCTGCCGCCTTCTCGAGGGCGATTAGGAATCAGCAATAAGTACTTGACCAACGATGAGCATGTTGCATGAATGTTAATAAAACTGGCCATTGTATGTTGATGCTCGAATCTGTTTACTGTATGTTATTACGAAAACCTTTAAATGCACTGGAAGTAAACCCAACAGGAATCTCTCTCAAGCTGACTGGCCAGCCTGGCACTGATTATTTAAATGCTGAGAATCTTGGATTGTTTCACAGCACAATTTCTATCATTCAACCATGATGAGTGTGAGACATTGCCAACATTGACAGATGTATCCAGAGAGGAATTTGATCTGTGTGCCCAAGTACTTGAGTACAGAAGAACAATCATCAGGAAGGATTTTATCATTTAATTCCTTTCTATAATTTTGACATGTAATTTCTGTAATTTCCACTGTTTATATGGTTGCACTAAATTACCAAGAAAATGTTGAATGATTTAAAAGTTATGTTGCAAAAAAAAACCCAGCTTTGTTCAGTAATTAATGGTATTCAGGTAAATTAAGTGTAAATAAATCTTTAGCTTAATTAACTTTCTGGCTACATAAGTGCAAGGCATAATTTTACCCATTTTTCTGTAACTGTGGTCTCTGAAGCAGTCGGGCGATTGTTATGGTTGCTTTACTTGATGGTGAAGGATACCACTCAAATTCAACATCAAAAACTCCTGTTTTTAGGTTTCTTTTCATGCCAACTCCTGCAAATGAGGGTAATTTCTGCCTCTTGCATGTTAGATTCTTTTGTTTCTCCTTCAATCTCACTGGAAAAGATTCTGGACTCCCATAGTTTGGTTTTCATTGCTGTCACCACAGATCTGTCTGAAGTACTGATCAGGGGTGGCAGCATCGTGCAATCTTTGTATCTTGTATCTCTAACTGAGGGTCTTGTCAAACTGGGTGGAATCGCCATTCTCGTTCTCACAGGTAGTTTTGCAGGTTCACGTCAATGTTTCTGAGGGGGTTGCAAATAAAAAAAACCTGGCAGTGGTTTTTGTTTGAAAGCGTAAGGACTGTTGATTAGAATGTTACGGTGTGTTAGGTCACAATCTGTGCGTCCACGAGGGGTTGCGGTTTGAAGGTAAACTCCAGTTCATGCCCAAGTTGCGACTATTTCAGAGTGGGGGATTCTCCCAATAACCAGCCTGTTGCACCAAAGGCTGGTTACTCTTCCGAATGGTTTGTTTCATCTTTTTGTGTGACAATCTGTACATTGGTTCCATTTGAATACATCATGTTTTAACTTGGCCCTCACTTTTCACTCTGCAATCCCCCGCCCTGTTCAATTTTCTTAATTCTCATTCTGAACTTACTCGCTTCATTCTCTGCCCTCCTTTCCTGTGAGGGCTCCGAGTTGCTTCGTGCGCTGGGGCTGCCAAATTTCAGTCACATTTGGCCGTGACAGCATTACTTTGTTCGGCGTGCATTTAAAGACTTACTAAAATGTTGTCCTATGAGTTGGTAGCACTTGCAGCTGCGTGAGAAGGTTGTAGGTTAAGGATTCACTGACTGAAGTGAGTGCCAAGTCTAGGCTGACATTCCAGTGCTGTACAGGGAGGGTTCTGCATTGTCACAGGTGCCGTTGTTTAGCAGGTCACGGGGTGTAAAAATCCCATGATGCTGTTTGAAATGCAAGCTGACCAGCTGATAATTCCTTCAACTGATGTCACAAAGATCAGATTGATTTATTTTAATTGCTGTTAGCAGGATGATGCTGTAAGCAGAAAGTCCCTTCAAAATCACTGAACAATTCGCTGTATGTGATGCATTTTGAAATGTTTGAGACCTTTTCAAGTTTCTGCCCTTATGCTTTAACATTATTTATTTCCATGCATACAGCAGGCTCCAGAGACACTGAGCTCCTTAAAAAGCATGGCAGAACGCGCAGCTGTAAGTGCAGGATTGGAAGAACAGGTTCAGTCTTTGCATTTGAATGAGAGAGGTGAGTAACTGCTGATTAGCAGTTCCTGAAGGTGGCAGCAAAATCTCTACTGTCATTCTTAGCTGAGCTAAACCATCAAGAAGTTGGTTTCTGTGGTGAGTTAGTTGGCTGGGCCCTGGGGGCCGGCGTGGGGCGTTGGTTGGCTGGGCCCCGGGGGCCGGCGTGGGGTGTTGGTTGGCTGGGGGCCGGGGTGGGGCGTTGGTTGGCTGGGCCCCGGGGGCCAAGGTGGGGCGTTGGTTGGCTGGGCCCCAGGGGCCGGGGTGGGGCGTTGTTTGGCTGGGCCCTGGGGGCCAGGGTGGGGCGTTGGTTGGCTGGGCCCTGGGGTGGGGCGTTGGTTGGCTGGGCCCCGGGGTGGTTGGCCGGGGGCCCCGGGGTGGGGCGTTGGTTGGCTGGGCCCTGGGGTGGGGCGTTGGTTGGCCGGGGGCCCCGGGGTGGGGCGTTGGTTGGCCGGGGGCCCCGGGGTGGGGCGTTGGTTGGCTGGGCCCAGTATCACAAAAGTGAAGGTGACAGAGGATCCACTATAGTCTAAATGAGGGGAAGAAACAGCTGAGAAATCCCTGCCATATCCAGACTGGTGTTTGGTTATTCGAGTATGCAACCTATTGATTCCACCATCTTCCTGATGATGCAAGTCCTGCTCTCTGTCTATCTCTTATCTCTCTCGAGATTTTAGAGAGAGATTAGGGCAGCCTGCATCGATCTGAGCCTATAGGATTGAAGGAAACTGCGAATACAAAATGGAACTGTTTGAGGTAACACAGCAGTGGAGCAGCTGGTTCAGAGGATGGCCTGCTTGTGTTCATAATGTCTGCTGCATCAGTTTCTAATTGGAACATCACCCGAAATACATTTTGTTAACGGATAAATTAGATGTTTATAGGTAATGCCTCGAACCCCAAATGTGCAATAATTTGAACAATGTAGTGGAAAATGCAGCCAAGGCCAAATAAGCAAGTCACGATGGCTTCCTAGTCTCTGTGCCACAGCTCCCAGGACTGACCCCTCACCGTGTGGCAGACTGAGGTCCAGAGCGCATTTGCATCTCCTGGCACCCATTTCAAAAGCAGTCTGGCTCGAAGCTGAGAGCCGCTAAGATGGGAGCAACTAAAAATAAAAATTCTCCTACTAACTGCTTGGACATTAGTGAATAGATTTGATACTTTTCCTGTGTTAATGTCTGTGATTATATATTCACAGAGTTAGTTTATGTAGGTGTGATATGTTATAAGTTTTGAGTGTATATCTGATAGCTCATGTTCAGACTGACTCCTGGCCAACAGTGCATCAGTTAGGGGAAGGGTGAAGGTGAATCTGGGCAGCACAGTGGTTAGCTGCCTCAGCGCCAGGGACCCTGGTTAGATTCTGGCCTTGGATGAGACGTTCTCCCTGTGTCTGCGAGGGTTTCTTCTGGGTCTCAGGCTTTCTCCCACACTCCAAAGATGTGCAGATTAGGTGGATTGGCCATGCTAAATTGCCCCTTAGTGTCCAAAGATTTGCAGGTTAGGGGGATTAGCAGGGTAAATACGTGGGGTTATGGGGATAGGACGGTCCTTGGTAAGATGCTCTGTCGGAGAGTCGGTGCAGACTCTGGCCAAATGGCCACCTTTCACACTGCAGGAATTCTATGCTTCTATGACTATGCAGGTTTTAAATGATTAAAGTCTGTTCTATTTAAAATCTGTGTTAAAAGTGGTGGGGTTTTTCCCCCCAGATCTCTTCAGCACCCCATCGTCACAGAGCAACTCAATGACGTCTAACGTTCCACAAACAACAGAAGTTCACCTTCAGCCGATGCTGGGTGTGTGCCCACTGAGCCCAGTGCATCTTTCTAAGGACCAAGAATACCAGCTGCACATGGTGGAATCGGCCTGGCTCCATATGCCTCATCCGTCAGACTCTGAGAGGATACGGTCAGTAGCAGCATGAGCTGGGAATAAGCAATAAGATGCGTTTATTAGCTGGACAGTCATTACAATGTTTCACAGTTAATTGAAGCAATGGTGAATATATATTATAGACCCCGATAACTTCATCCATTTCTGTGTAATGCTTTACAGGGATATTACTATAGTTATTCCTGGACTTGGCAGTAAAATTGGAGTCAATAAACAAACACTTTGGAGATAATTTCAGTGGCTGTTTTAAAGAACCTGCAAATCCAAACATTGTGATGTAGCTTTGCGTTTTTGAAAAGCATCTTGCTGTTCAGCAAGTGATAAGAGTTATACATAAGTGGGAACAATACACAAAGGCGGCTGAATATCCCAGTGAGCCGTGCTTGCTTAATGTTGATCTAACCAAGTCAAGTGTGGCCCTGGTAGTATAGATAGATGGAGACCATTGGTGCAGTTGGTGTCTTGGGTTCAGGAGTCTTGAAGGGATCCCCGTTTTCAGAGTACTTGGTTAGCTGGGGTGAGGCTGGGCTGTTATAGTTGTCTGTATGTGGCTTATTAGAGATGGCATGGCGGAGGCAGAGTTTGATTGGTTTGTTCAGGAATTTCAGCTGTTGTTGTGGTTGATGGAGTTGTTGATTTGGAATTCATCCTCCTGAATTTCCACGCTGAAGTTATTTGTTCGCTGGCCTGTTTAGGTGTGGGAGTGGGACGGGAGTGTGACTGAGGTGGTTGAGAGTTTGTCAGTGGACTTGTTGGCTTTTGTCTGTACTGAACACCGAGGTTCCAGTTAGTAGCTTTATGCTGCAGTTGTTAGTCTTTATGTATCGCCACAACTGAAACAGGATATGGAAAGGCATGGTGTCTCCCTGTTTAACATCGTGAAACATTAATAGACTTTGGCTGTTGTCTTTCATCTTTACCATGCTCTCGGGATGCTGGTCAATCTCGCTTCAAGTTAGACTATTAAATTTATTGGAAATGCATTGATATTTTTTCTGCCCAATACAATATTTTAAACTCTGTAATAAATCCGTTCCAAAACTACCACAATGAAAGCGTTTAAATTTGTTTTCTGTTTTTCCCCCACAGACACTACCTCCCACGTAATCCATGTCCCACACCGCCTTATCACCATCAGATTCCCCCAGTCCATTCAGATACTCTGGAGTTTTACCAGCGATTGTCCACCGAAACCCTTTTCTTCATCTTTTACTACCTAGAGGTGGGTATTGATCCGACTATGTTGCAGCAATTGATCCACAGCATTGTTCGGGTAAAACGGAAATTGGGGCCCATTGATTTGACTGGAGAGGAGCCTGGGCTGACCTGACGAATCAGACCCCAGTTATTGGTCATTTCACTTGTCCACCGCTCACCCGTTTCTCCTTGTGCTCTCTGCTTCTACAAGGGGTGGAAAACTGTTGCCAGAGCTTTAACACTGACCCTTCGGTCTCTGCCCTGCTCTCGGTCATTAAATCAGCCACATTAAAGTCCATTTGTTTGCTCAGTCCGGGAGGATTGGTGCCCCTTGCAGTTGCCCAGTCCACCAGCACTCACTACCCAGCCTTGCACCTGGAGATTGGGCATTTGTGGGGCTCAAAGGAACCGTGTAACCCATGAACCTCACAACAATACCCCTTCCCTGAGATCAGAAAGGAATAAGGTTCAGAGAAAGGGAGTAAAGGTAAGGCCCAGTCTCTACGATTGAGAACTGGGATATTGAATGTGTCTCACTGTCCTGTTCCCATGTGTTGCATTCCAGACATCCACAAGCTGCCAGGAGGAATTCCTCATCTCAATGCCTTGTTTGTTCTTTGTGACCCTCCTAATTCAAACTGCGCTGCAACTTAGCAAAAGCACTGAAGCTAAATGTCTTTCAGCTGCAAACATCTGGGCATGCCTGCACTGAAGGTTTGGTGTTATGTAGCCCCACGTCTCAAACACAGTTCGGAGTGCTTCCAGTGTACTGAATTATTGCAGTTCATTCTGTAGATAAACATGAAGCTGTTTTGCACAAACGAACCAGCAGCAGCAAGAAGTGAAGTATTTTTATGGCCTTAATTTAAAAATTGACATGCACAGCTGGTATTTTTTCATGCCTGTTGGATAAGCAGAGTGTTCTGTGGTACAAGTTCTCTGCACCAAAAACTTGTGACGTATTTCCGTTTGAATTCGAGAGTTTTAAAAGCGTTACTTTTTTTTAAAGAAAAAAAACAACTTTCTCCCACCTTCGTCCTGAAACTATTTTCCTGAGAATAGTTCTATATCCTGTACCTCACCGACTTGCCCTTTCACTCAGCGTCTCTTAATACTGGCACAGCAGCAGCTGATGATGACGCTGAACAAGCTAAATCTCAGGCTGAAAACCATCTCGACTGATGGAAATTTTGTTGTGTTGTCAGAAGGAGAGGAGAAGTTACTGAACACAAGAGCACAGGACTCCAGTGATAACTTTTGAAATTTGATGAATTAGCATTTTTAAAAACCTAACAGCAAGATGAAAGATGCACAGTTAGAAATAAATCTGAACAAAACCCAAAATGCTTTATCAAAGGTACACACAACTATCTTTTTGGCAACAGCTGGTATAGATTCTTAACCATGAAATCCTGGAAATATTTCTTTCAACAGCGGGTTGAGAGATCTGGACTGTAAGGGGAGGTGGAGCAGACTCGATAGTAACTTTCAAAAGTGATGCGCAGAAATTTGCAGCGCCATGGGGAGAGAGTGGGAAGTGGGACTAATGGATTGCTCTTTCAAATAGCTGGCACAAGCATGATGGGCTGAATGGCTGCCTCCTGTGCTGCACCATCCTATGAACTGATGCAACCCTGTTTTCAGCCACCTTTTTTATATTTCTTTTTGCTAGGGGACCAAGTCCCAGTATTTAGCTGCTAAAGCTTTGAAGAAACAATCCTGGAGATTCCACACCAAGTACATGATGTGGTTTCAGAGACATGAAGAGCCAAAAACCATCACTGATGAATATGAACAGGTATGGATCTGCTCAGGGTTCTTTGATGCTAAAAGCAGTCACCTTTATATTTGAACCCAGGTCCCCAGAACATTAGCCGGGTTTCTGAATTAATAGTCCAGAGATAATACCTCTAGGTCATCGCCTCCCTCTTGAACAGTGAGTTGCGATGACCTAGAATATATAACCATGATAAATTGGGAGCAGATTAAAGGGCCACTTTAACAAAGGGAATTGGCTAAGAATAGAAGCTGAAAAATTTCCAGAGCTGTGGGGTGATGGTTAGGGGAAGTCCCAGGGTCAAGTCTGAAAGTGTCTCAAAACATTTGGTCTCTAACAAATCTGAGATAAAGGCTGGCTGTTTACTGTACAGAAAATTGTACTTTTTAATCCCATATATTTTATCTTTTGGCTTTTCTGCTTATTTGGGGAGGTTAGAGAAGCTGAGGTGGTTTACCTTAGCAAGGGGAGATAGAATAGATGTGGATGGATCAAAGAGGGAGAATATATTCCTGTGGTCAGAACGGTCTCTGTAACCAGAGGTTTCTACCAAAAGTGCAGGGAGGAAAGGTGAGGATGATTTTTTTTATTCATGGGATGTGGCCGTCGCTGGCTGGCCAGCACTTGCTGCCCATCATCCCCTCGTTGCCCTTGAGAATGTGGTGGACGGCCTTCTTGAACAACTGGCTTGCTAGACCATTTCAGAGGGCAGTTGAGAGTCAACCACATTGCTGTGGCTCTGGAGTCCCATGTAGGGCAGTCCAGGTAAGGGCAGCAGATTTCCTTCCCTAAAGGACATTAGTGAACCAGGTGGGTTTTTCCGACAATGGTTTCATGGTCATCAGTAGATTCTTAATTCCATATTTTTTTTGTTGAATTCAAATTCCACCATCTGCCGTGATGGGATTCGAACCCGGGTTCCCAGAACATTAGCTGAGTTTCTGGATTAACAGTCCAGAGATAATACCACTAGGCCATCACCTCCCCCTTGAACAGTGAGTTGCGATGATCTAGAATATATAACCATGATAAGTTGGGAGCAGGTTAAAGGGCCACTTTGGCAAAGGGAATTGGATAAGAATAGAAGCTGAAACATTTCCAGAGCTGTGGTGAAGGAGCTGGTCAGTGGGTCTCATTGGAGCCGAGTACACTGGGCTGTACGATTGTATGATTCCACTCATGCGCGCACTTCCTGTGCTATTTCCTTTACTGGTGTCAGCTCCTGAGAGATCTGGAGGCTTCAGCCTGAGACCTGGTGGCTCGGGTGTCAAAGATTCGCTAAGCGTTTGAGGTTAGGCTGTTTGTGTAGTCAGTCTAGTGTGGCTGAAAGGACAGGTTTTTTTTGTGCCTCCAGGGCTGAGTGCTGCAGCGTGTAACCTCGGTGATGACAGGAATGTGGTTTAGTGAGACAGCTTGCTTACTGTGCTTTCTCAAACTCATTTCCCTCTATCTTTCTTGTTACTATGAGACCTTTGAGTGTAATATTATTTGGTATTGAGCTCTCTTCCAATCCTCGGGTTACCTGCGTCTCTCCTGTCCCCGCTGTGCACAGAGGCTTCTTTGTATTCCTAGGGCTGGAGTTTACACAGGATAATTAATGCGAGGCTGCCAGTCCCTAACTTTGTGGGTAAATTATGCAAAGAGCGCGTGAAGCTACCTACCAAATGGCAATCAGTAACTTGATTATGTACGTGTATAATTGGGGGAGGGGTGGGGGGCATCTGGGGCTATGTAGTGGATGAGGTGTAATGGTATGTTATAGTGTTGGATTTGTTTCCAATGACCTCTATGAAATGGGCATCAGGTGGCACTAGCTCGAATGCCACTTCTGATACCCAACCTCTGAACAACGTGGATGGGAACGAGGTAACCTGTTTAATCGTTGGAGACCATGAATTTGGGATCAATTAACTATTGAAAAAGCAACATACAGGACAAATGTGTGTATCTCTCAAAATCAGACACTGCTCTCTCTGTAAAATGATGCCCCCTGTACAGATGTTTACATCTTACTAGGCTTTGTTTCTGACCCAACAGGGAACATACATTTACTTTGACTATGAGAAATGGGGCCAGAGAAAGAAAGAAGGCTTCACGTTTGAATACAGATACTTGGAGGACAGGGACCTGCAGTAACCGGGACGTGTGCACCCTGTGAGAGGGTGGAGTTCTCTTGCTGTGTGCTGCTGATTGACTGTCAGTCACCCCATGTTGGGCTCACCAGTCTGAACACACAATTGTTCTTTGGAAGAGAGCTTTCATTTAGAGACCTTGAACAATTTTGAGGGAAAAAGGAGAAAGAAATCACAAATGTTGTACATCATGTATTTTGTTCTAACCTGTGCATAAGATATTGTATTGGAAAATACTTTGTCAGGAATCTGTACAGTTCTGCGTTTAAAAGCAGTTAGTGCTTGTATGAAAAAATAAAACATTTTTCATGTATGTTTGTGGATATTTATTCAGGGCTGGGGCTTCCTGTTTTATTAACTTCAGGTTGTCCACTTCTTAGACTCAATTTGCCTTTTGCTGTGTGCCATTTGAATCTGTTTACAGGCGTATGATGTTAGAGTCTCCATCTGTCCCACTAATGCATTGTTCTTTATTCTCATCTCAACACATTCCTGTCTGCTTCTTCGTGGCTGCAATACTGGAATAAAACTCTCCCTCCTGTTTGCAGCCTTGCCTCCACCTCATTTCCCAAGTCTCCTGTCCCGTTATCAATCCCATTGGGTTTTCTCCCATCCTGTGCTGGCAGTGAAACTGTAAGGAAGTCATGAAAAACAGCTATATAAATAGCCCCACCCTTGAGAAATGGAGTAGGTAACTATCCCCAAGGGGCTGCAGGGTCTACATTGACCTTGGAGGGTTGGTTTTGAGCATATTCGTGACTGGGATTGTTACATTTTTTGGATGCTAAGGGAATTGAGGGTTTGGGGAGGATAAGTTGAGGTAGATCAGCAGCTGTGATCTAATCAAACACTGAAGAAAGCTCTCAAAACTGTATGTCCCCCCACTCCTATTTTTAGTTCATGTGTAGAAACTGTTCCACTAGAAATTATGATGTGGAGATGCTGGCGTTGGACTGGGGTAAACACAGTAAGAAGTCTCAACTCCTCCAGGTTAAAGTCCAACAGGTTTATTTGGTAGCACAAGCCACTAGCTTTCGGAGTGCTGCCCCTTCAGGGACGTTAACCTGGTGTTGTGAGACTTCTTACTAGAAATTAGCCAGAGGGAGATACCACCGTTACTGACCATTCCCACTACATTTAGATCCCCATGTGTGCAAGTTTAGCCTTGCCAGCTGAGGTTTAGTGGTGGATTCATAAAACCCTTGCAGCTGAAAGGTTTGTGTGGTACTGTACTCAATTCACCCAATTAAGTAAACAGTCTTTTCCTTGTTTTATCAAAGCCCTTGATGATTTATTAAATGTCCAACTCCTCTACTCCACTGTAATCTGCATCAGACTGTTTGTCTTTCCCAGGCCATTGTCATCCTGGTGAATCTATTTGCTTTGTGGCTTTAATGTCCTTTCCAAAGCTGCACAACTTGTAACTATGCTGAACTGAGACCAATCTTATGTTTTGTATAAATATATATTTTTTATTCTTGTGTGTTTCCCTATTTATTAAATCCAAGATGCTGTTGGTCTTGTTATGCTGTATCTACCTGTCCAAGTATATAGTCCAATTATTTGTTAATCCTGCCTGCCCATTGCCACTGACCCGCCCACCGCCAATTTATTCAGATGTCCTCCGCAAACCTGCCTTTTTGTATTGTTGGCAAGGATTTTGTGACTGTGCTTTGTGAGCCTAAGTCATCTGTGTACACCTCTTACGAGTATGTCACTTAAACAAAGCACCTCCAACCTGAGTAACAATCCTTTACCCAACTGCTTTCTGACTCACTATTTTAAGTATCTGGGAAATAAAATAGATTGGGATGACAGGGATGTCGGTCAAATCTTGCTCCATCCATGGATCCAGAATTGCAGCCTACTGTGGACTCTGCCATCACCAACCTTTAAAGGTGCTGCTTCCTTCAAAACTTGCTGTTGATATCTATTGCCTATGGCTCCCTTTCTGATGCATATTGATCCTATCTTGCGGCACTCACTGATCCGGACGATTAAAACTGTTCTTTTTCTCTCTCACTTGCCTTGTTTAAGCATTTTCATTGCTTGCAAATCTGTAACTGTGATTTTTCTGTTTGTCAATACTGTTTGCGTAGCCAGCAAGGTAACACTTATAAACCCAAATACAAAAACAAAATGCTGGAAGTCTGAACTAAAAACAGAAAATGGTGAAAATACTCAGGTTGATAGTCTATCGACCTGAAATATTAACGGTTTCTCTTTCCACTGCTGCTACCAGACCTGCCGAGTGTTTCCAGCATTTTTTTCCTTTTGTAACACTTATTTCCCTATCTCACCTGGTAATAGATTAGTCTGGTGTATTTGAAAAGCTGCAGAGTTGGTGAATATTTCTGGGGTCCTACCACTTTTTTTTCGTGAGTGCCTGTTGGAGGAAGGATTGCTGTTTATTGTGCGTGTGATCCTTCATCCAAAGTGTTTCTGAACAAGAAAAACAACTCCAATGATTTGCTGTGACTGTCGGGCTGCCAACATTTCAACCCAGAAAGAGCAGTTGAGTCCCACCTGAGACTGGGAGCTGGAAGGTGACTGAGGCTTTGCTCTTGTTAAGTTGCGATTGCCGGCGGTATTTCTTCACAGCACCGCTCCCCTTGTAATCTGGACACCGAATCTAATTCATTGGGCAATTCAAGGGGTTTGGGATGTATTGTGTGGGTGCACAATTAATAAATGACATTTGGGTGTATGGGATCTGGGTGTGTGTATGGTGGAGGTTGGAAGAGAGTATCGTTATGGAACTGATGAGTTAAGATAACTTTGAATTATTGTTTCACTGTTTAGAGTCATGGAGGTTTAGAGCAAGGAAACAGGCCCTTTGGCCCAACTTGTCCGTGCCACCCAGTTTTACACTAATCCCATTTGGCCCATATCCCTCTATACCCATCTTATCCGTGTAACTGTCTCCATGCTTTTTTTAAAAGACAAAATTGTACCCGCCTCTACTACTACCTCTGGCAGCTCATTCCACACACTCGCCACCCTCTGTGTGGAAAAAATTGCCCCTCTGTACACTTTTGTGTATCTCCCCTTTTGTGTGTCATATTTTGTCTTTTACTTTTCCAGAGATTGTTCTGGTTGGTGACGCTCTGAATTCTCAATTCCTGGACCTGAAGGCTGTGAGAGTAAATTCTGGTTCGGGTGAGCCAAATCAAATCTGGGTAATACTGAGCATCGAGTTTGGTGCTGTCAAAACTCAAATTATCAACACTGGATTGTGACCAGATCAAGAGTTAGGGATTGTGTTCTGACCAGAGTGAATTCAGGCTGAGTATAAACATACAGGAACTGTCTGTCGTAAAAGTTTTCTCCCTGTGAGAATGAGTCAATTTTTAATTTTTGATATATTTTAGGTAATGCTGTTAGTAAGCGGAACAGTGTTATGTGATTATACTGTTAGCTAAACTGGCACGGAGCTTCATAATCTTCAGGAAGCAAAGCAGAAAATGGCGACCAGCGAATCCATCGATCAACACCTCAGGTAATTCCGTGAGCTTGCTGAGTGAAATAGATTTCTATTCGCTTTTCCGTTTTCCCCCATTTCTTGGTACCTTGATTGGACGTAAAGAAATAATAGTCAAAATGTTTTAAATCCTTTTCTAATGTTTGAAATTTAAAATTGGAAATACCAGGCATCTATTACTTTATCCTTTCAACATATTTGACAGTGGCAGAGTGGCGGCACTGCTGCCTCTCAGCGCCAGGGACTTGCGTTCAATTTTGGCCTCAATGACTGTGTGGAGTTTGCATGTTCTCCCCGTGTCTGCGTGGGTTTCCTCCGGGCGCTCTGGTTTCCTGCCGCAGCCTGAAAGATGTGCAGGTTGGGTGGATTGGCTGTGCTAAATTGCTGCTGAGAACAAAGAAACGTACAGCACAGAAACAGGCCCTTCGGCCCTCCAAGCCCATGCCGATCATGATGCCCCAACTAAACTAAAAACAAACCACCTGTCCTTACTAAGTCTGTGTCCCTCTATTCACTCCCTATTCATGTCCCCATCCAGATGCACCTTAAATGTTGCTGATGTGCCTGCTTCCACCACCTCTGGCAGCACGTTCCAGGCACCCATCACTCTCTGCGTGAAAAACTTTCTCTACACATCTCCCTTAAACTTTCCCTCCCCCCTCACCTTGAACCTGTGCCCCCTTGTAATTGACACTTCCATCCTGGGAAAAAGCCTCCGACTATCCACTCTGCCTCTCATAATTTTGTAGAGCTCTATCAGATCTCCCCTCAGCCTCCGTCTTTCCAGTGAAAACAATCCTAGCTTATTCAACTTCTCCCCATAGCCAACACCCTCGAGACCAGCCAACATCCTGGTGAACCTTCTTTGCACTCTCTCTCCAAAGCTTCCACAACCTTCTGGTAGCGTGGGGACCAGAACTGCACGCAATACTCCAGAGTCAGGGAGACCAGGGGTTACGGGGATGGGGCCTGGGTGGGATTGTTGTCGGTGCAAGCTCAATGGGACGAATAGTTTCTTCACTGTAGGGATCCTATGATTCTATGCTATTACTGCAACTGGAACTATTTTAATGTACAACTTGTATTAATTTGGTTCCCTTAATGTAGTAAAATGTTCCAGGGCCACTTCACAGGAGCGTGAGCAGACAAAATTTGATATTGAGCCACGTTAGATGTAAGGGTAGGTGACCAAAGATTCAGTCTTAAAGGAGGAGGACATGGCTGAGGGAGGACATTTCAGGCCCCAGCACCTGGGGGTACAACAGCCAATGCTGGAGTGATGGAAATCAGGAATGTGCAAGAGATGGGAATCGAAGGGGCGCAGAGATCTGGGAGGGTTGTGGGAGTGGAAGAGATTTCCGAGATAGGGAGGGGTAAGGTCATGGAGGGATTTGAAAGCAAGGCTGAAGAATTGTAAAATTGAACTGGGAGTTGATGCCAACAGAGGAGTGATGGGTGAATGGAACTTGTGTGAGTTGAGATGGACAGCAAGAAGTTTATGCAGGCTGCAGGAGGGTAGTGGAATAGTCAAATCTGAGGAAGGTGGAGAAGGGCAAGAATGAAAGGTTCTAATTATGGAAAATGGCTTCAATAGTTTTGTGTAACTGGAACAGGCAAGGTTAAGGGTAAGGTGGAAACTATTGTAAGTTGCAATATTTTGAGGATAGATAATGAAAGGCTGTTTGACAGAGAGGAATAAACTCAATTTATCGTGGTGGGGTTTGAAGAAATATTTTGAGTTATAAAAATGAGGAGTGCCGTGCTACAAGAAACCGATTGTAACAAAGGGGGTGGGATACAGAATTGAAAAGGACAGATATTAAAGGGTAAATGTGCAGTGCCTTCAGGCAGCTATACTGAGCTCTTTCATCATTATTGCAAGTTAGCCAAATTGTTTTTTTAAAAAAATAATTGAGTCTCTAAAATGGGCAATAAATAATTGCCAGTTGAGGCTGGGGGCAGGCGGGTGGTGTTTAACATGTGAAGTGTGACAGGACTTTGTTTTAACTCCCCCACCTGCAGTTTGTTTGGGCCACTCTTGCTTTAGATTTGGAGCAGGGCTGTCAAAACTCAACTGATCCAAAGGGCCAGGCCAATATTGGTCAGCAGAGATATCCCTAAAGACGTACGTAATGAGACTCCGATATTCCAGCTACAAGATCTTTAATAAGCTCAGTGTGTGCATTCGGACTGAGGTGAGGAGAAGTTTCTTCAGCCAGAGAATGGTGAGTCTGTGGAATTCACTACCACGGAAAGCAACTGGGGTCAAAAGTGTATGTTTTTGAGGAGGAGTTAGATATAGCTCTTGGGGCGAAGGGGAAGTTGATCTTTTCATAGCCCACCTGTGTACATGCCGTATCTATCACATGCTTCATTGTTAATGTTGTTCTCTTTGGCAGCAGATACTGGTTGCCAATATATTAATGCATAAAAACTTACTGCTTGTTTTCATCAAAACTTATGAGAATTTTCATTTGCTTAAAAATGCACACTCCAAAGATGTGCGGGTTAGATGGATTGGCCGTGATAAATTGTCCCTTGTCAGAGGGATTTAAAGTTTATTAGTCACAAGTAAGGCTGACATTAACACTGCAATGAAGTTACTGTGAAAATCCCCGAGTCGCCACACTCCGGCGCCTGTACAAGTACACTGAGGGAGAATTTAGAATTGGCCAATGCATCTAACCATGTCTTTTGGACTGTGGGAGGAAACCGGAGCACCCGGAGAAAACCCACGCAGACACGGGGAGAACGTGCAGACTCCACACAGACAGTGACCCAAGCCGGGAATGGAACCCGGGTCTCTGGTGCTGAGAGACAACAGCACTAACCACCGTGCCACCCCTACGTGGGGTGACTGGGAATAGGGTATGTTATTGGCGCAGGCTCGATGAGCTGAATGGCCTCCTTCCTTGATTTGATATATTATTGTCATGAATTAATATACAGCGAAAAGTATTGTTTCTTGCACGCTATACCGATAAAGCATACCGTTTATAGAGAAGGAAACGAGAGTGCAGAGTGTAGTGTTACAATCATAGCTAGGGTGTAGAGAAAGATCAACTTAATGCAAGGTAAGTCCATTCAAAAGCCTGACAGCAGCAGGGAAGAAGCTGTTCTTGAGTCGGTTGGTATGTGACCTCAGACTTTTGTATCTTTTTCCCGATGGAAGAAGGTGGAAGAGAGAATGTCCGGGGCGCATGGGGTCCTTAATTATACTGGCTGCTTTGCCAAGGCAGCGGGAAGTGTAGACAGAGTCAATAGATGGGAGGTTGGTTTGTGTGATGGACTGGGCTTCGTTCACGACCTTTTGTAGTTCCTTGCGGTCATCTCCATTCTGCACTATAGGGATTCTTTACTTAGACATGGTTAAATATATTTTTATATTGCAAGTTATATATTGAAGTTACAAGTACAGGGAAGATGTGCACAAATGCACTTACTGATTTCCGGTTAGAAAAGTGCCCGGGAGAAAGATAAATTGATGGTTTCTCCTTAGAAGCTGTATCTGGATCTGCACGGGTAGTTGTATAGCACACACACACACACACACACAGCCTCAGCACCATTAACATTTGTACCAGCACAGTGTATTATTTTACAAATGTCTGGTGGGCCACATGGTGACTTTATGTGGGCCTGATGTGGCCTGTATCGTTGACATCCCAGATTTAGAGTAAATGTTTTTGTTTTAATCCTCGGGTTTTCCATCTGTAACAGTAAATGAACATTCTTCCTGATGTCAGATTCTGATTGCGTACGTAATGCGCCGTTCATATGCAATTTATGAAAGATTTGTTTAAGCTGAATTTGAGTGGACAGTTTCCTGTGAAAACTGGCTCTGAATGGGACTGCAGTGGTCCGGCCCACAAACAGATGCAGCAAAGCCACAGGAAATGATCCCAGAACATGCCGTCAATTAAAGGGTTCATTGTTCTTGGAGTGTTTGCGTTGCTCACTGGAGCACTCTGGTGCTGAAAGAGTGGTACTGCAGCACATCTATAATAACAGATTTGCCCTGATTGCTTACTTGGGGGGGGGGGGGGGGGGGCATTCGATTTCACCCTGCGGATTGGGTTCAGGGTATTGGGTGACGGACATTAGATAGATCGACAAAAGGTCATGAATGAAGCCCAATCCATCACGCAAACCAGCCTCCCTTCCATTGACTCTGTCTGCACTTGCTGCCTCGGCAAAGCAGCCAGCATAATTAAGGACCCCACGCACCCCGGACATTCTCTCTTCCACCTTCTTCCGTCAGGAAAAAGATACAAAAGTCTGAGGTCACGTACCAACCACGACTCAAGAACAGCTTCTTCGCTGCTGCTGTCAGACTTTTGAATGGACTTACCTTGCATTAAGTTGATCTTTCTCTACACCCTAGCTATGACTGTAACACTACATTCTGCACTCTCTCCTTTCCTTCTCTATGAATGGTATGCTTTGTCTGTATAGCGCACAAGAAACAATACTTTTCACTATGTTAATACATAAGACCATAAGACATAGGAGCGGAAGTAAGGCCATTCGGCCCATCGAGTCCACTCCACCATTCAATCATGGTTGATTTCAACTCCATTTACCCGCTCTCTCCCCATAGCCCTTAATTCCTCGAGAAATCAAGAATTTATCAATTTCTGTCTTGAAGACGCTCAACGTCTCGGCCTCCACAGCCCTCTGTGGCAATGAATTCCACAGACCTACCACTCTGGCTGAAGAAATTTCTCCTCATCTCTGTTCTAAAGTGACTCCCTTTTATTCTAAGGCTGTGCCCCCGCGTCCTAGTCTCCCCTGCTAATGGAAACAACTTCCCTACGTCCATCCTATCTAAGCCGTTCATTATCTTGTAAGTTTCTATTAGATCTCCCCTCAACCTCCTAAACTCCAATGAATATAATCCCACGATCCTCAGACGTTCATCGTATGTCAGGCCTACCATTCCTGGGATCATCCGTGTGAATCTCCGCTGGACCCGCTCCAGTGCCAGTATGTCCTTCCTGAGGTGTGGGGCCCAAAATTGCTCACAGTACTCCAAATGGGGCCTAACCAGTGCTTTATAAAGCCTCAGAAGTACATCCCTGCTTTTGTATTCCAAGCCTCTTGAGATAAATGACAACATTACATTTGCTTTCTTAATTACGGACTCAACCTGCAAGTTTACCTTTAGAGAATCCTGGACTAGGACTCCCAAGTCCCTTTGCACTTTAGCATTATGAATTTTGTCACCGTTTAGAAAATAGTCCATGCCTCTATTCTTTTTTCCAAAGTGCAAGACCTCGCACTTGCCCACGTGACAAATCAAATAGAGGGTGTGGAGGGGATTTATTAGAATGGTTCCAGGGATGGTGGAGTTTAGCTACAAGGTTAGGCCAGAAGAACTGGGATTGTTCTTGGAGCAGAGGAGATTTGATGGAAGTATATAAAATTGACAGCTTTAGGCCAGGTTCAGGGAGGAAAGCTGTTCCCATTAGCCAATTATACAACTCAGGGTTAAGATGTAGGTTTAAGGCTGTCAACAAGATGCGGGGTCGGGGGGTGGGGGGGGGGGGGGGGAGAGAACTTTTTGATGAAGCAAGTGGTAATGACCTGAACTCGTTGCCCACGAGAGTCATCGAAGCAGAGACTATCAATGATTTCAAAAGGAAATTGGATGGTAAATGTGAAGGGAATAATTTTTCAGGACTGCAGGGATGGAGCTGGGTTTGGGAATGACTGGATTGCTGGACACTGAGGAAGCATAGACTTATTCATTTACAGCGGGATATCGAATCCTACAATGCAGAGGGAGGCCGTTCGGCCCATCGTGTCTGCATTGACCACAATCCTACCCAGGCCCTATCCCCATAACCCCATGTATTTACCTTGGCTATTCCCCCTGACATTAAGGGGCAATTTAGCATGGCCAATCCACCTAACCCGCACATCTTTGGACTGTGGGAGGAAACAGGAGCACCCGGAGGAATCCCACACAGACACGGGGCGAACATGCAGACTCCGCACAGACAGCGACCCGAGCCGGGATTCGAACTCTGGTCCCTGGCGCTGTGCGACAGCAGTGCTAACCCACTGTGCTGCCACATATGGATGGAGAAATGGCAGATGGAGTTTAATCCGGGCAAGTGTGAGGTGCTGCACTTTGGGAGATCAAATGTTAGGGGTAAGTATCCAGTTAATGGCAGGACCCTGAACAACATTGATGTACAGAGTGATCTTAGGGTTCAAGTCCATTGCTCCCTGAAAGTGGGCACATAAGTAGATAGCTTGGTAAAGGAGGCCTATGGCATGCTTGCCTTTATTGGTTTGGGCATTGAGTACAAGAGTCAAGATGTAACGTTGCAGCTTTATAAAACTGGCTAGGCTGCACATTAAAGTATTGCATTCAATTCTGGTCGCCACATTGCAGGAAGGATGTGGAAGCTTCGGAGAGGGTGCAGGAGAGGTTTACCAGGATGCTGCCTGGATTAGAGGGTGTGAGCTATAAGGAGAGGCTGGACAAACTAGGGTTGTTTTCTCTGGAGCGGCGGAGGCTGAGGGGAGACCTAATAGGAGCCAGAATATTTTACCCAGAGTTGAAATGTCTAATACTTGGGGCATGAACTTAAAATGAGAGGGAGGGAAGTTCAAAGGGGATGTGAGGGGCAGGTTTTTTTTACACAGATGTCTGGAACGCGCTGCCAGGGTGGCGCAGGCAGATACCATAGGGGCATTTAAGGCGCTTTTAGATAAGCACATGAATATGCAAAGAATAGAGGGATTATGGAGCAAGGGCAGCAGAAGGGGTTAGTTTAATTTGGTGTCAGGTTCAGCACAACATTGTGGGCCGAAGGGCCTGTTCCTGAGCGTGTTGCTGGATGGGCCATCATTTTTGCCCATCCATCAGTGGCTTCCATTTCAGAGGGCATTAAGAATAGACCACATTGCTGTGGATGTGGTGATTTAGGGGCGAGCAGGGAGGTGGGGAGGGGATTAGAGGAACACCCCGGGGGGGGGGGGGGCAGGGTGAGAGAGGATTAGGGGCGGGGGGAAGGGGTTTAGGGTTGCAAGTAAGTGCACGGGAGTGAGGGGGAAAGAATTAGGGGATGTAGTACCAATACACGTGACAAATCAGAACTACTTCTCTCAAAGCGTGGTGAATCTGGAATTCTGCAGTGGATGCTGGGACATTTGATTTATTATTGTCACGTTTTGGGATACAGTTTCGTGCGCACTATACAAAGCATACCGCTCATAGAGAAGGAAAGCAGAGAGTGCGCAGAATGTAGTGTCATAGCTAGGGTGTAGAGAAAGATCAACTTAATGCGAGGTAGGTCCATTTCAAAAGTCTGACAGCAGCAGGGAAGAAGCTGTTCTTGAGTCGGTTGGTGCGTGACCTCAGACTTTTGTATCTTTTTCCCGACGGAAGAAGGTGGAAGAGAGAATGTCCGGGGTGCGTGGGGTCCTTAATTATGCTGGCTGCTTTGCCGAGGCAGCGGGAAGTGTAGACGGAGTCAATGGATGCGAGGCTGGTTTGCGTGATTTGAGTAAATTTGGGGAGATAGGTGGATTTTTAATTAGTAACGGGGTCGAAGGGTGATGGAGAATGGGCAGGAAAGTGGAGTTGAGGATGAGGTTAGATCAGCCATGATGCTATTGAACAGCGGAGCAGGCTCGAGGGGCTGAATGTTCTTACCCCTGTGGAGAGGGTGGGGGCATTAGATTTCCCTCGGGAAGATTAGATTTCCCCCGACAGTGTGGGGGGATTAGATTTTCCCGTGTGTGGGGGGCGGGGGGGAATAGCCAAGGTAAATACATGGGGTTATGGGGATAGGGCCTGGGTAGGATTGTGGTCAATGCAGATTTCAGCTCCCACCCCCCGCCCCCCAAGAATCTTCAAGACAGTGGAGTCTGACCTTGTTTTCTGTTGGGGAAGCTCAGACAACATGGAACAGAGAGGGACAATGGTCGAATACACATGAGATGTGGGTGCTGTGATGGATGCGTGGCAAGGACACAATCAGGAGGCAGTATATCGCGGGGGGGTCAGTGAAGATTGTGTTGAAGAAAGTGGTCAAGAAGCAACTGAAATGGCATGGTCACCTATTGCAGAGCGGGAGGAAATGAGGCGAGGAATGGCGATCGGATTGCCTGGAAGATCCAAGACCCTAAGGTGCAGCGACAAATGATTTAAACACGGTGGGACTGGAAGCAGGATGGGTGGCTGACGGGAGATGGGAAAGGGTGAAGAGCTAGCCTTGCGGGGACCCCAAGTCCAATGAGCTGAAAGGAGATTAGATCGCTCCCTGTGGATTGAGTCGGAGGCTATTCACCACATATTGGAGAATCTGAGAAACAAAATATCCACACAGTGATTTGCAGCAACAGCAAACTGAGGCCGATATTCCAATCTGCTCTGATTCTCTTAGTGTGAAACGCGAACAAACTAATACTAATTCCTGCTCCAGTAGGTGGCACTTGTGGCCCATGCAGTAACGATGAAATCTTCTGTATAGTCTGGCGTTCCGCCCCAGACTGAGCTTTACCCAGCTCCGGAGGTTATGGATTTGGGGGGTGGGTGGGGCGAGGTGGTAGTGGTGGTGGGGAAACATTGCTGGAATGCAGGGAAAGAGTAGGGAGCTGGAGTGGATGAGGTTATTCTTGCAGAGAGCCAGCACAGACATAATGGGCTCAATGGCCTGTGCTGTGACTATTCTCTGACTATTCTGATTCCAAGGAAACTGGTGGCTAAAGTCAGGCATTTGTGAACACAGGAACCAGTGGAGGGTAATCAACTCCTCATGGCTGATCTGTCCCTTTACTACTGGTGGCACAGTTGTTAGCACTACTGCCTCACAGCGCCAGGGACCCGGGTTCGATTCCTGGCTTGGGTCACTATCTGTGTGGAGTCTGCACGTTCTCCCCGTGTCTGCGTGGGTTTCCTCTGGGTGCTCCAGTTTCCTCCCACAGTTTGAAAGACGTGTTGGTTAGGGGGATTGGCCATGCTAAATTCTCCCTCGGTGTACCTGAACAGGAGTGTGGCGACTAGGGGATTTTCACAGTAACTTCATTGCAGTGTTAATGTAAGCCTACTTGTCACCATAATAAATAAACTAAACTACCTGGCCTGATCTTTATCCACTCCATCTGACGAAGGAGCAGCGCTCCGAAAGCTAATGGCATTTGCTACCAAATAAACCTGTTGGACTTTAACCTGGTGTTGTTAAAACTCTTACTGTGTTTACCCCAGTCCATCGCCGGCATCTCCACATCCTGACCTTTATCTGACAGAGCAAAGATAAGGCTGTGGTTGTTGTTGGAGATCAGTTTGTTACCGGTGATTCAGGATGGTAATGTCACTTTGTCTGACACTCTGTATCTGATTGGAGCAGAGCGGGGAGATTGCTGTTATCCTCCAACAAAAGGCAGACCATGTTTTGTAAATGCTGTGATGTTGTGTACTTTACGGTGAGATGTTGTTAAAAGTGTGCCAAGGGTATATGCTGCCACTATTGTGAATAAGTCAGCAGCTGTTGATGGCAAAGGAACTGCCAAGGGAAATAACAACCTTTCCAAAACAACCGAGTCTTGGCTAGCCGTGCCCTCCCTGTGGCTGCAGCTGTTGTGTTCCATGGCAAACAGCTCCTGGTTCCAGATCAGGTACTCACCTTTCCAACTCTGGATCCTAATGCCCAGCTCCTAATCTCCTGTCATTAGGTCACCGATCGTCATGGCTCCACACCTTCTCTCAGCCAATTAGAAATAGAGCCATCTGATAGAGATTGAGAGGCACAGACAGGGTGGATAGTCGGAGGCTTTTTCCCCAGGGTGGAAGTGTCAATTACAAGGGGGCACAGGTTCAAGGTGAGAGGGGGGAAAGTTTAAGGAAGATGTGCGGGGGAGGTTTTTCATGCAGAGAGCGGTGGGTGTCTGGAATGCGCTGCCAGAGGAGGTGGTGGAAGCAGGCACATTAACAACATTTAAGAGGCATCTGGGTGGGTGCATGAATGGGGAGGGAATAGAGGGATACGGACCGAGTAAGGGCAGAAGGTTTTGTTTTAGTTTAGACCATAAGACATGGGAACAGAATTAGGCCACTCGGCCCATCGAGTCTGCTCCACCATTCAATCACAGCTGATATTTTTCTCATCCCCCATTCTCCTGCCTTTTCCCCACAACTCCTGATCCCCTTATTAATCAAGAACCTACCTATCTCTGTCTTAAAGACACTCAATGACCTGGCCTCCACAGCCTTCTGCGGCAAAAAGAGTTCCACAGATTCGCCACTCTTCTGACTGAAGAAATTCCTCGTCATCTCTGTTTTAAAGGATCGTCCCTTTAGCCTGAGGTTGTGCCTCTGGTTCTAGTTTTTCCTACTAGTGGAAGCATCCTCTCCATGTCCACTCGAACACAAGAACATGCCATCTAGCCCCTCGAGCCTGCCCCGCCATTCAATAAGATCATGGCTGATCTGAAGTGGATCAGTTCCACTTACCCGCCTGATCCCCATAACCCCTAATTCCCTTACCGATCAGGAATCCATCTATCCGTGATTTAAACATATTCAACGAGGTAGCCTCCACCACTTCAGTGGGCAGAGAATTCCAGAGATTCACCACCCTCTGAGAGAGGTTCCTCCTCAACGCTGTCCTAAACTGACCCCCCTTTATTTTGAGGCTGTGCCCTCTAGTTCTAGCTTCCTTTCTAAGTGGAAAGAATCTCTCCACCTCTACCCTATCCAGCCCCTTCATTATCTTATAGGTCTCTATAAGATCCCCCCTCAGCCTTCTAAATTCCAACGAGTACAAACCCAATCTGCTCAATCTCTCCCCATAATCAACACCCCTCATCTCTGGTATCAACCTGGTGAACCTTCTCTGCACTCCCTCCAAGGCCAATATATCCTTCCGCAAATAAGGGGACCAATACTGCACACACTATTCCAGCTGCGGCCTCACCAATGCCCTGTACAGATGCAGCAAGACATCTCTGCTTTTATATTCTATCCCCCTTGCGATATAGGCCAACATCCCATTTTCCGTCTTGATCACCTGTTGCACCTGCAGACTGGGTTTTTGCATCTCATGCACAAGGACCCTCGGGTCCCTTTGCACAGTAGCATGTTGTAATTTTTTTTCATTTTGATAATCCAATTTGCTATTATTTCCTCAAGTGAATAACCTCGCATTTGTCAACATTATACTCCATCTGCCAGATCCTCGCCCACTCACTCAGCCTGTCCAAATCTCTCTGCAGACCTTCTACGCCCTCCACACGATTCACTTTTCCGCTTATCTTTGTGTCGTCTGCAAACTTTGTTACCCTACACTCCGTCCCCTCCTCCAGGTCGTCTATATAAATGGTAAATAGTTGAGGCCCCAGTACCGATCCCTGCGGCACGCCACTAGTTACCATCTGACAACCAGGCCTCGCAGTTTCCTGTAAGTTTCAATAAGATCTCCCCTCATCCTTCTAAACTCCAACAAGTACAGATCCAGAGTTCTCAACCATTCCTCATACGACAAGCTCTTCATTCCAAGGATCATTCCTGTGAACCTCCTCTGGACCTTTTCCAAGGCTAGCATATCCTTCCTTAGATATAGGGCCCAAGACTGTTCACAATTCTCCAACTGGGATCTGACCAGAGCCTTATACAGCCTCAGAAGTACATCCCTGCTCTTGTATTCTAGCCCTCTCGGCATGAATGCTAACATCACATTTGCGTTCCTAACTGCCAACTGAACCTGCACGTTAACCTTAAGAGAATCTTGAACAAGGACTCCCAAGTCCCTTTGTGTTTCTAATTTCCTACGCATTTCCCCATTTACAAAATAATCTATGCCTCCATTCCTCCTTCCAAAGTGCATAACCTCACACTTTTCCACATTGTATTCCATCTGCCACTTCTTTGCCCACTCTCCTAACCTGTCCAAGTCCTTCTGCAGCCCCCCCGCTTCCTCAATACTACCTGTCCCTCTACATATCTTTGTATCATCTGCAAACTTAGCAACAGTGCCTTCAGTTCCTTCTTCCAAATCGTTAATGTATATTGTGAAAAGTTGTGGTCCCAGCACCGGTCCCTGAGGCACACCACTAGTCACCAGCTGCCATTCTGAAAAAGACCCCTTTATCCCCACTCTGCCTTCTGCCAGTCAGCCAATCCTCTATCCATGCCAGGGTCTTCCCCTTAACACCATGGACTCTTAACTTATTTAACAGTATCCTATGTGGCACCTTGTCAAAGGCCTTCTGGAAATCTAAATAAATCACATCCACTGGTTCTCCTTTATCTAACTTCATTGTTATCTCCTCAAAGAACTGTAACAGATCTGTCAGACATGACCTCCCCTTGACGAAGCCGTGATGACTCAGTTCTACTTTATCATGCACTTCCAAGTACTCTGCAATCTCATCTTTAATAATGGACTCTGAAATCTTGCCAATGATCGAAGTCCGGCTAACCGGCCTATAATTTCCCGTCTGCTGCCCCCCTTCCTTCTTAAACAGCGGTGTTACATTAGCTACTTTCCAGTCCTCTGGGACCCTCCCTGCCTCCAGTGATTCTTGAAAGATCACCACCAATGCCTCCACAATTTCCTCAGCTATCTCTTTTAGAACCCTGGGGTGTAGTCCATCCGGTCCAGGTGATTTATCCACCTTCAGATCTTTCATTTTCCCCAGAATCTTCTCCTTAGTGATGGCCATTACACTCACCTGTGCCCCCTGACTCTCCTGGAGCTCTGGCATCCCACTGGTATCTTCCACCGTGAAGACTGATGCAAAGTAACTATTCAGTTCCTCTGCCATTGCTTTGTTTCCTATTATTACTTCTCCAGCCTCATTTTCCAGTGGTCCAATGTCTATTTTTGTCTTTCTTGCCTTTTATATATTGAAAAAACCTCTTCCTATCTTTTTTTATATTACTAGCTAGCTTACACTCATATTTCATCTTCTCCCCCCTTATTGCTTTTTTAGTTGTCCTCTGCTCGCTTTTAAAGGCTTCCCAATCCTCTGGCTTCCCACTAATCCTCGCCACTTTGTATGCTTTTTGTTTTACTTTTATGCTGTCCTTGACTTCCCTCGTCAGCCATGGATGCCTCGTCCTCCCCTTAGCATGCTTCCTCCTCCTTGGGATGAATTTTTGTTGTGCCTCCCAAATAATTCCCAAAAACCCCTGCCATTGCTGTTCCACTGTCTGGGCTCCCTTCCCAATCAACTCTGGCCAGCTCCTCCCTCATGTCTTTGTAGTTACCTTTATTTAATTGTAATACAGTTACATCTGAGTTTAGTTAGGGCATCGTGATCGGCACGGGCTTGGAGGGCCGAAGGGCCTGTTCCTGTGCTGTACTTTTCTTCGTTCTTTGTCCATTACTTGATTGGGTCATTCTTGACTGTCTAACAGCCTTTCACCCACCAGTGGTTCCTGGGTTAGACCAAACTCAGCTCGACTTGTTATAACAAGAATATGGAGACACTGCAAAGGCAAGAACATTTACAAGAATGATACCAGAAATGCATGGATATAAATATCAGGAAAGGATTGACAGACTGGGGCTCTGGAAAAAAAAAAAAGTTTGGGAAGTTTGTTTGAGATATAAGGAGAGATTGGATAGACTGGGACTTTTTTCTCTGGAGCGTAGGAGGCTGAGGGGTGATCTTATAGGGGTCTATAAAATGAGGGGCACAGATCAGCTAGATAGTCAATATCTTTTCCCAAAGGTAGGGGTGTCTAAAACTAGAGGGCACAGGTTTAAGGTGAGAGGGGAGAGATACAAAAGTGTCCAGAGGGGCAATTTTTTCACAGAGGGTGGTGAGTGTCTGGAACGAGCTGCCAGAGGTAGTAGTAGAGGCAGGTACAATTTTATCTTTTAAAAAGCATTTAGACAGTTACATGGGTACGATGGGTATCGAGGGATATGGGCCAAATGCAGACATTTGGGATTAGCTTAGGGGTTTAAAAAAAAAAGGGCGGCATGGACAAGTTGGGCTGAAGGGCCTGTTTCCATGCTGTTAACCTCTATGACTCTAAGGCTGAGATCTAGTAGTTATTTAAAATTCTGACAGGTTTTGATTAGTGGATACAGAGTGAATGTTTCTGCTTGTGGGGAAGAATGTAACTAGACGCTGTCAAGATAAGATCACCCAGAAATTCAGAAGAAACTTCACCCAGACAGAGGCTGGAATGTGGTATTTGCTGCCACAGGGCGTGGTTGAAGTGACTCGCACAAGGGAAGGTCGGGCAGGAAGGGAATTTAAGTGTTGCAATGAATTAGAGAAGTGTAGACAGGAGGCTTGAGCAGAGCCAAAAAACCAGCGTGAACTGGTTGGGCTGAATGGCCTGTTCCGTACTGTAAATCCTACGTAATCCTGTGCAATATCTATATAATATTTTATAATAAATGGCAGTCTTGAAAGGTGACGAAAACAATTGTTTGAATTTCCCCGCGATGATTTTCTCCTGCGTCGTTCCCAGCAGTCACTGTCGTGGAAGTTGATATTTAATTTCAGGAGATTGTGGGAGGATCCTGGGGAGTTGTCAGACCTACTGGAAGACCAGGAACTGAGGGCGGCTGAGCAGGGTCACTCTATCTGCTTCCTTTCTGTGCCCAGCCTCTTGTTACATTTAAGGTGCTATATAAATGCACATTGTGGTTGTGGATACCAGAAACAATATCGTTCAATTTCATAAAATCATCGAAACACGATGGAAATTTATGGTTCTGATCTCTTGGAGCTTTTGATAGCGAAGATTGGAGAAATTCTTTCAGCTGGCAGAAAGCTCAGTAACTAGTGGACAACGATTGAAGGTGTAAAATGCCTACAGTGCAGAAAGAGGCCATTCAGCCCATCGGGTCTGCACACCACCCAGGCCCTCCCTATCTCTGAGACCCCACGCGTTTACCATGGCCAATCCACCTAACCCCACATCTTTGGGACTGTGGGAGGAAACCGGAGCACCCGGAGGAAACCCACGCAGACACGGGGAGAACGTGCAGACTCCACACACACTGACCCAAGCCGGGAATTGAACCCGGGTCCCTAGCGCTGTGAGGCAGCAGTGCTAACCGCCGTGCCGCCCTGACTTGCAATGAAGCAGAGAGGAGAGGCAAAGTTTGTTTTTCACGCAGTGAATTGTCCGGATCTAGAATGTGCTGCCTGACAGGTGATGGAAACCAATTCAATTAAGAACGAAGAAAATTCCAGCACAGGAACAGGCCCTTCGGCCCCTCCAAGCCTGCGCCGACCATGCTGCCCGACTGAACTAAAACCCCCAACCCTTCCGGGGACCATATCCCTCTATTCCCATCCTATTCATGTATTTGTCAAGACGCCCCTTAAAAGTCACTATCGTATCTGCTTCCACTCCCTCGGCAGCGAGTTCCAGGCACCCACGACCCTTGTCTTGTATACCTCCTTTAAACCTTGCCCCTCGCACCTTAGACCTTGTTGTCATTTTAAAGGGAATTGTAAAAGCACTTGGAAAGGAAACATTTTTGCAGGACAATGGGGGTGAATTGATGCTTTCAGAGAGCCATTCCAGACACGATGGGCTGAATGTTCCCTCGTTCTGTACAATTCTGATTCTAGCTGTGCTTTTTTCTTTTTAAAAAAAAGTGAGGCCAGTTTAAAATTGGTATTTTGTTGCTGACCCTTCAATAACCTCGTGTTGCACCCTTGTGTGTTAGAAAATGACAGACTGAGGTAGAGCAGAAAAAACAAATTTCGTTCACAACAACAGCTCTAACAAAGAGTCATCCAGACTCAAAACATTAACTCTATTCTCCCTTCACACATGCTGCCATTCTGAGATTTTCCAGCGATTTCTGTTTTTGTTTCGGATTCCAGCATCTGCAGTAATTTGCTTTTACCAACAGATTACATTGTCGGACAAGGTTGGCTTTAGTTGATATGGATTACAATTATTAGGAGTATAAGAACATAAGAACTAGGAGCAGGAGTGGGCCATCTGGCCCCTCGAGCCTGCCCCGCCATTCAATAAGATCATGGCTGATCTTTTCGTGGACTCAGCTCCACTTACCCGCCCGCTCACCATAACCCTTAATTCCTTTACTGTTCAAAAATTTATCTATCCTTGCCTTAAAAACATTCAATGAGGTAGCCTCAACTGCTTCACTGGGCAGAGAATTCCACAGATTCACAACCCTTTGGGTGAAGAAGTTCCTCCTCAACTCAGTCCTAAATCTGCTTCCCCTTATTTTGAGGCCATGCCCCCTAATTCTAGTTTCACCCGCCAGTGGAAACAACTTCCCTGCTTCTATTTTATCTATTCCCTTCATAATCTTATATGGTTCTATAAAGATCTCCCCTCATTCTTCTGAATTCCAATGAGTATAGCCCCAGTCTACTTAGTCTCTCCTCATAAGCCAACCCTCTCAACTCTGGAATCAACCTAGTGAATCTCCTCTGCACCCCCTCCAGTGCCAGTATATCCTTTCTCAAGTAAGGAGACCAAAACTGTACACAGTACTCCAGGTGTGGTCTCACCAGCACCTTATACAGCTGCAACATAACCTCGCTGTTTTTAAACTCCATCCCTCTAGCAATGAAGGACAAAATTCCATTTGCCGCCTTAATTATCTGCTGCACCTGCAAACCTTGAGATTCCTGCGCAAGGACACCCAGGTCCCTCTGCACAGCAGCATGCTGCAATTTTTTACCATTTAAATAATAGTCCATTTTTTTTGCTGTTCCTACCAAAATGGATGACCTCACATTTACCAACATTGTACTCCATCTGCCAGACCCTTGCCCACTCACTTGGATTATCTATATCCCTTTGCAGACTTTCAGCGTCCTCTGCACACTTTGCTCTGCCACCCATCTTAGTGTCACCTGCGAATTTTGACACACTACGCTTGGTCCCCAACTCCAAATCATCTATGTAAATCATAAACAATTGCGGTCCCAACACTGATCCCTGAGGCACACCACTCGTCACTGATCGCCAACCAGAAAAACACCCATTTACCCCCACTCTCTGCTTTCTGTTAGTTAACCAATCCTCTATCCTATGCTACTGTTGTGATTAATTTACCTGATTATTTATTCACTTATTTATTGGAAATCCAGAGGATATGAGTTCAATTTCCACTTGACAATCTAAGTTAATTTTTAATAATTGGGGAGCAAAGATTTCAGATCAGGAAAAGTGAAGCCACTGTGTTGTTGTAAAAACCTATCTGGTTCAGTAATATCCCATTAGGGAAGGAAATCTGCCGTCCTGTGAGGAGAGACGAAGTTGGATTATATTCATTGGAGTTTATAAGAGTGAGAGGGGTCCCATAGAAACTTATAAAATTCTAATAGGGTTAGACAGGGTAGATTAAGAGAGAATGTTCCCAATGGTGGGGGGAGTCCAGAACCAGGGGGTCATAGTTCGAGGATAAGGGGTAAACCTTTTAGAACTGAGGTGAGGAGAAATTTCTTCACCCAGAGGGTGGCAAATGTGTGGAATTCACTCCCACAGAAAGTAGTTGAGGCCAAAATATCGTGATTTCAAGAAGAAATTAGATATCGCTCTTGGGACTTGGAGGATGGAAGGGGGATCAGGATATTGAATTTGATGATCAGCTGTGATCAAAATGAATGGCGGAGCAGGCTCGAAGGGCCGAATGGCCTCCTCCTGCTTCTAGTTGATGTCCTGACTTGGTGTGGCCTGATTGTGACTACACTTACACACTAACATGGTCAACTCTCCGGTAACCTCTGGAATGGATTATTAAATTTGCCAAAACCTGCTTGGCCGCTTCCTCAGGGCTCTGAGCGTCTCGTCAGCGACACCCACCCTGAAAATGAGGAAAGCAAATCCTAAGCAACAAATGGTCGTTAAATAATAATTAGCAGTGATACGGGTGCACCGATTCACTGGATCAACATTTTCTTTAACTTTAAACTGGGGATTTGCTTCACTCGTTGGTGTTATTGAGTTTGAGTCTGCAGCCTAAGGCGGAACGTGTTTAGTAACCCAGTAGTTCATGTTTAATCAATAATTGCAGCTATTTTTCAGTTTGTGGTTCTTTCTACCCTGCCTGAAGGTGCTGAATCCTGTTCAGCAGCCTCTGCTACCCCTCCCAGTTGTGGAGATGCCGGCGTTGGACTGGGGTAAACACAGTAAGAAGTCTCACAACACCAGGTTAAAGTCCAACAGGTTTATTTGCCCCTTCGTCAGGTGAGTGGGAGTTCTGTTCACAAACAGGGCATATAAAGACACAGACTCAATTTACAAAATAATGGTTGGAATGCGAGTGTTTACAGCTAATCAAGTCTTAAAGGTACAGACAATGTGAGTGGAGAGAGGGTTAAGCACAGGTTAAAGAGGTGTGTATTGTCTCCAGCCAGAACTGTTAGTGAGATATTGCAAGCCCAGGCAAGTCATGGGGGTCTCTTTCTGCCTGACGGTCACAGTTGTGTGGACAATGGAGAGAAGAGGAGGCAGCCCTGTACTGTTCGAGCACGACACTGACACAGGGAGTCACCCATGACTTGCCTGGGCTTGCAAAATTTCACTAACCATTATTTTGTAAATTGAGTTTGTGTCTTTATATGCCCTGTTTGTGGACAGAATTCCCTCTTACCTGAAGAAGGGGCAATGCTCCGAAAGCTAGTGGCTTGTGCTACCAAATAAACCTGTTGGACTTTAACCTGGTGTTGTGAGACTTCTTGCTGTGTCTACCCCTCCCTGTGTCAGTGTCATGCTCGAACAGTACAGGGCTGCCGCCTCCTCTCGCTATTGTCCATGCAGCTGTGACCGCCAGGCAGGAGGAGAGGAACTCTGGGTACATTCCTCTTGCTGGTCACTTTGCCAAATGTCCTTTCTTGTTTTTGAAAATACACGTGCTATGGTTAATTACAATTAAATTCTGTCCTAGCTTCCCCTTGTAGTCAGGGAGCAATGGAACAGTCAACAACGCCTCTGGAAGCTTGGTTCAGATGGCCTGAATGTCACTCTCAACCTTCATCCAAGTGTCTTATTCTCAGCTGTGAAGGTAATGGGACTGCGAGTCCTTCCAAAACACACAGTATGAAGGTAACACCCAACCCAGCAGCAAGGTTCACACTGGAATAGAAACACCCAACATGCACTGTTTGAAAGAACACTTCCTCTCTCTCTCGCTCTCTCTCTCTCTGTTTCTGGACCGATCCCGCCTGGGACAACCCAATTAGAGGAGGTACCTGTCCCCGACTGGACGAGACCACTTTGTATTGCCGCCATTCACCAAATGGCCGGCGCTGGTGGAGGGGGAGCTGGGCAGTAAACCGGGGTCTGATGGTAAGGGCTGGAGCCTCATGTTGGGGAAAGTCTCTCAATCAGCTGTGGGGGGGACTTGGATGTTGACCTGGGGCCAGGAGTTTGGCAAGGTCTTGGGGTCACTGTGAAAATATAAACTCCTCCAAACATTTTCTGAAGCTTCCAACTTTAAACACCGATGAGGGTGAGAGATTAGACCATAAGGCATAGGAGCAGAATTAGGCCACTCGGCCCATCGAGTCTGCTCCGCCATTCAATCATGGCTGATTTTTTTCTCATCCCCATTCTCCTGCCTTTTCCCCATAACCCCTGATCCCCTTATTAATCAAGAACCTATCTATCTCTGTCTTAAAGACACTCAATGACCTGGCCTCCACAGCCTTCTGCGGCAAAGAGTTCCACAGATTCACCACTCTCTGGCTGAAGAAATTCCTCCTCATCTCTGTTTTAAAGGATCGTCCCTTTAGCCTGAGGTTGTGCCCTCTGGTTCTAGTTTTTCCTACTCGTGGAAACATCCTCTCCACGTCCACTCTATCCAGGCCTCGCAGTACCCTGTAGGTTTCAATAAGATCCCCCCTCATCCTTCTAAACTCAACCGTGTACAGACCCAGAGTCCTCAACTGTTCCTCATATGACAAGATTACTGCGGATGCTGCTGATATAGAGAGAACTTGCACTGCTATAGCGTCTATCGCAACCTCATGACGTTACCAAACATATTTGCAGTTCAGTCACTGTTGTAGGAAACACAGCAGCCAATTTGTACACAGCAAGATCCCGCAACAACAACATAATTAGTGATCAGGTCTGTTTTAGTGATGTTGATTGATGTTAAATAATGTCCAGGACTCCAGGGAGAGTTCCCTGTGCCTCTTCTAAACGGGGCCATCCATATTTTACCAGCTGCCTGTGACAGAGCAGGACTCCCTCGGTACCACACTGGGAGATCTTGTACCTGAGCGTCTGGAGTGGGACAGGGCGGCACGGTAGCACAGTGGTTAGCACTGCTGCTTCACAGCTCCAGGGTCCCGGGTTCGATGCTCGGGTCACTGTCTGTGTGGAGTTTGCACATTCTCCTCGTGTCTGCGTGGGTTTCCTCCGGGTGCTCCGGTTTCCTCCCACAGTCCAAAGATGTGCGGGTTAGGTTGATTGGCCAGGTTAAAAATTGCCCCTTAGAGTCCTGGGATGTGTAGGTTAGAGGGATTAGCGGGTAAATATGTGGGGGTAGGGCCTGGGTGGGATTGTGGTCGGTGCAGACTCGATGGGCTGAATGGCCTCCTTCTGCACTGTAGGGTTTCTATGATTTCTATGACTAGAACCTGTAGCCCTCTCATTCAGGTGTGAGTGTGTTGCTCAGTCAGTGATACACGGAGACACTAACAAATATTGGCAAAGATTTCAATCTGGTTGCAGCAGGATCGGAATGGTTGAACCACAGAAACAGGAAGGGGGGGAAAATGGACTAATTACTGAATTACTAAATCACTGGGTTATTTTGGCAAGTGACGATGATGTCGAAACTCGAAATGAAGGGTTGGGCGTATTTTGCCCTCTGTAACATCTTTGGAATGTTATTTTACTGTGAACCGAACAGAGTTACAGAAAACACTGGATTGTTTCCAGGAAAATCAATGCTTAAATCTTAAAGATTTCATCATAAAAGGTGGCACAGTGGTTAGCACTGCTGCCTCACAGTGCCAGGGACCCGGGTTCGATTCTCGGTTTGGGTCTGTGTGGAGTTTGCACGTTCTGCCCGTGTCTGCGTGGGTTTCCTCCGGGTGCTCCGGTTTCCTCCCACAGTCCAAGGATGTGTGGGTTAGGTGGATTGGCCATGCTAAATTGCCTCTTAGTGTCAGGGGGACAAGCTAGGGTAAAGTTATGGGGATAGGGCCTGGGTGGGATTGTGGTCAGTACAGACTTGATGGGCCGAATGGCCTCCTTCTGCACCGTAGGGATTCTAAGATTGCCAAGTTATGAAAATGTTTCAAAATTTGGAGAGAGAAATGGCTGGTTTGAAAGTTGTTCTGTAGCCAGTAAGATGTGGGTTCGTACCTGCAAATCTAAACACGCTCAAATACCATAAATCTGGATCGTCTGGGCACTAGGGGACGGTCAGACATGGTTCTGTAGCGAGGATGAATCTGAAAGTCTTGATCCAGAGGGGAGATCTGTGTCTGTGCACGAGGTTGACTTGGCTGGGGGAGGTACATTCAGGATTTGGTGCAGAGATCCACTTCTATAACGTCCCCTTTCACAACCAGGCTGATCCCTGGGATGGCAGGTCTGTCATAGGAGGAGAGACTCAATCGGTTAAGATTATATTCATTGGAGTTAAGAAGAGTGAGAGGGGATCTCATAGAAACTTATAAAATTCTAACAGGATTAGACAGGGTAGATTCAGAAAGAATGTTCCCGATGGTGGGGGGAGTCCAGAACTAGGGGTCATAGTTTGAGGAAAAGGGGCAAACCTTTTAGGACTGAGGTGAGGAAAAATTTCTTCACCCAGAGGGTGGTGAATGTGTGGAATTCACTGCCACAGAATGTAGTTGAGGCCAAAATGTTGTCTGATTTCAAGAAGAAATGAGATATAGCTCTTGGGGCTAAAGGGATCGAGAGATATGGGGGGGTGGGATCGGGATATTGAATTAGATGATCAGCCATGATCAAAATGAATGGCGGAGCAGGCTTGAAGGGCCGAATGGCCTCCTCCTGCTTCTAGTTTGTGTTTCTATCCAAAAGTCCTTTACAATCAATGAGGTACTGATTAAACTGTGATTAATGTAGTAAACACAGCAGCCCATTTGTGCACAGCAAGCTCCCACAAACAACAATGTCACGATGATGAGATAATCTATTTATGTTGATTGAGGGATAAATATTTGGTCCCAGGGCACTGTAGACACTCCCTGGTGCTCTACAGAAAAGTGTCACAGGATTCAATCAGCTGAGATTAACACCTCATCCAAAACACAGTAACTCCGACAGTGCAGCACTCCCTCACACTCCCGGAGTCTGACCTGAACACACAACTCCTGACACTGAGGGCATCTCGCAATAGTGAAAAATAATAAAACACAAAATAAACCCAGGTGGAGATGTTAAAGCAAACTGCTTTTCCATTAACTCCCGGTCGGAGTGGCGTCTCCCAGAGAATGATGCACAACTATTTTCCACATTCTCCCTATTGGTGGCCATGTGTGTGGCTGCTTCAATCTCCGATATCTGCTTTCTGCACTTTATCATCCTCAAACCTAATTTGGCCATCTGCTCTAACATCCCCTCTGTGGCTCTGGCTTTTCTCCTAAAGTACCTTGGGGTGTTTTAAATAAAGATTCTAAAAGAGGCACAAGTTGTTGTCTGAAGTCATAAGACCACAAGGTATAGGAGCAGAATTAGGCCATTCAGCCCATCGAGTCTGCTCTGCCGTTCAATCATAGCTGATAAGTTTCTCAACCCCATTCTCCCGCCTTTTCCCCGTAACCTTTGATCCCCTTACCAATCAAGAACCTATCTATCTCTGTCTTAAGTACATCCAATGCCCCAGCTTCCACAGCCTTGCATAGGATCCTTGCACTCACAATCACGTCACATGTACCAATACTTCTGAAAGGACCAGTGTCTGATTCCTCATTGTTTATTCATCTTGGTTCTCAAACAATTGGATCTTTTACCCCAGGAAGACAAATGGGCAGCATAAAACCTGGGAAATGTTGGGCTGGGAGAATGATTAAGGGTTCAGGTGTGAGTCAGGGCTTGACATCAGCTTTCTTTCCATGACCTTGTTCTCCCACATCGCTGTGTTTGTTTATACTCTGCAGCATCCTGGTGTTTGTGTTTAAACACAGAATATTTGTAGCTGTGATCAAAAAGGCAAGTGGCAGAGGTTGTCCAGGTTTTCGGGGAGAGAGTCACTCCGAGAGGATCCAAAGGACTTTGAGGCCAAAACTTCTCCCCAGAGAAACCCAACAGCAGAAAATTCAAAGGTCCCATTGGAATTTAATTGATAATTATTCCCATTTTGAAAGGAAAGGGGAGCTGATACTCTGATGGGTCAGGTGGCTGGTGTTTACTCTGACGAGACTGAGTACATTTGGTCATTTTAAACTCTGCAGTTCCACGATACGAGCTTCAACCTTGGTGCTGCAGTTGTTTGATGTATAAATGTTTCCTTCGCTTTTAGTAAATTTCCTACATTAAAGGAACAACCTGAAATTTAACATCAGCACTAACATTTAATCCTTACCCGAAGCCAATCCCCCAACTGCACTGTAGCTGTAACCAGATCTGGCCATTTCCTGAGCCCACTGCACCCAGGGCGAGGGCAAGAGTATTGGGTACCCAAGGCGAACCTTCAACTCTGACTCACACACACACACGACCCCCCACTTCCCCGATTAACATTTGAAAATGGATATTGTGCATTCGGACAAATAAAAATTCTGCATTTATAATGACACATGGAAGGGAGTGATGACCCTGATATTGGCTGCAGATTCTCATCTCAGGATACGTTCTAGATGAAATGCACATTGTGCCAAAGAACAGTTACTGGATGATTTTATGCACAGTTTACACAATCAATAATCATTACGATAGAATGGGCTAGATTAAATTAAATCTTTAATATTATTTACTTAATTTGAGTTTTGGAATAGTCTTGTAAATGTATGAACTTGTAAAAATGTTACATAAACAGAATGAGGAATAAAATATGGAATTTTTGGTAAGATGGCCTGGTGAATACATGGATATCTATAATGTTTTTTTAAAGGTTGAAGTTTATTTATTAGTCACGGGTAGGCTTACATTAACACTGCAATGAAGCTACTGTGAAAATCCCCTAGTTGCCACACTCTGGCGCCTGTTCGGGTACAGTGAGAGAGAATTTAGCATGGCCAATGCACCCTAACCAGCACGTCTTTCGGACTGTAGGAGGAAACCGGAGCACCCGGAGGAAACCCACGGGGAGAACGTGCAGACTCCGCACAGACAGTGACCCGCGGCTGGAATCGAACCCGGGTCCCTGGCGCCGAGAGACAGCAGTGCTAACCACCGTGCCACCCTACCAGCGCACCATCAGACAAACTTCATAACTCCCTGATGGGGGATTGAACCCCGGTCCCCGTGTGACAGGCGGGGAGAATAACGAGAACTACCTTGCTATGCACCTAACCAGCACGTTTTTTGGACATACATCAGTGTAAGTGGATGTGCATCAATTGATCTAGACCTTCCATTCCCAGTGCTGAAGCCCACTTCCTTACCTGTGTGGTTTCCTGAATATTTAGTTTGGTTTTTTTTTTTTGCTGCTTCGTTGCCGCGTTGTGTCACTCCAGTTTGCTGAGTGGACACACTGGCTCCTGAATACAATCAACCTGGTTTCTGCATTTTGTTGGTGTTTTCTGCAGGATCAGAATGTGAGTGTAACACTCCAGCTCCTGAACATTGTACACGCCCTTGTTTTAACACTTGGGAAGACTTGCAGAGGATAAACAAAGTAGAAGCAGCCAGTTTGAACCAGCTCCAACTCGAACACTGGAGCCTGAGGAACTCGATGCTGGTTTCAAGGTTGACCTTGTTTAGATTTCCCTTTTTTCTGCAATAATTGATCCAATGGGATCGAGATTAAATGCTAAATCACAGTTTCCTCCAATTTAATTTATATATTCAACAAACCACATTAAAACTTCACTCAGGAAGCATAGTGGAGAACATGCTCCTGTCTACATCAATGGGGACAAAGTAGAAATAGTTGATAGTTTTTAGGTGTTCAGATCACCAACAGCCTATCCTGGTCCCCCCATGCCGACACTATAGTTGAGAAAGCCCCACCAACTTTCTCAAAAGACTAAGGAAATTTGGCACGTCAGCTACGACTCTCACCAACTTTTACAGATGCATCATAGAAAGCATTCTTTCTGGTTGTATCACAGCTTGGTATGGCTCCTGCTCTGTCCAAGACCGCAAGGAACTACAAAGGGTCGTGAATGAAGCCCAGTCCATCACGCCAACCAGCCTCCCATCCATTGACTCTGTCTGCACTTCCCGCTGCCTCGGCAAAGCAGCCAGCATAATCAAGGACCCCACCCACCCCGTACATTCTCCCTTCCACCTTCTTCCATCGGGAAAAAGATACAAAAGTCTGAGGCCATGTATCAACCGACTCAAGAACAGCTTCTTCCCTGCTGCCGTCAGACTTTTGAATGGACCTACCTCGCATTAAGTTGATCTTTCTCAACACCTTAGCTATGACTGTAACACTACATTCTGCACTCTCTCCTTTCATTTTCCATGAACGGTATGTTTTGTCTGTATAGCGCACAAGAAACAATACTTTTCACTGTATGTTAATACATGTGACAATAATAAATTAAATCAAAGAAACTGAGTTACGCTGACCCCAGCAGCACATTTAAACCAGAGGCACGTGGTGATATCGCCACAGCTTACAGACTTCCAAATATTGTTCGTAACAGGATCTCAATTTATCAGAAAACATTTAACCTACGAGGTCTGGGTAGCTGAGTGCTGAACACATGTAGAAACCCAACTGCAGCACAGAACCACCAATAACCTTTATTTATTGGGAGTTAGACCTTTAGCCTTGAGAAACATCCAGAGATGCTGCGTTGTGAAGAAAGTTTTGAGGCAAAATGAGCTTCCTGAAGAAATGTCGGGGCAGGTGACCAGACGTGGTCAAAGGGGTCGATGTTAAGTAGGAGAATAAAGACTATGGCCTAACAGCCAAAGGCATAGCCATCAATACAGAGAAATAATAATCAGAGAGGATAAGAAGCCAGAATTAGGGGAGTGTGGAGATCTTGGAACGTTCTAGAAGAAGTCACAGAGGAAGGGAGAGATGAGAGCAGGGCAGGATTTGAACCCACAAGCTGCAGATTCAGAGAGTGATATCATTCACTAGCCATTAACACTGAGGTTACATCCAACCAATCCAAGTTGCCTTTCACTGACTGATCATCATTACCTGGGATCGAGCTTTGCCTCAAGATCCAGTCAGAGATCAGTTAACTCAGCACATTCTATAATCAAATGGGAATTGTGGTCTGGGTGAGTCAGACATTGGTTGAAAGTTTTATAACTTTCACGTCACACGTTTTTCACAACAGTGGGATAAGGCTGCATTAATTAGTACTGGTGAAAGTGTCAGTGATCACAAGAACTCAGGATAGACGCAGCAGAGGGAGGAGGAGGTGTGTCAAGTTCATCGTCCATACGGAGTGGAAATATGAAACTTTCTCCTCAAAAAGGTGTTAAGGGTGTGGGTCAGTTGCAATTTTCAAAACTGAGATTGGTAGATTTTTGTTGGGTAATTAATTAATTAGGATGTGGAGATGCCGGCGTTGGACTGGGGTAAACACAGTAAGAAGCCTCACAACACCAGGTTAAAGTCCAACAGGTTTATTTGGTAGCACGAGCTTTCGGAGCAGGGCTGTTGTTGTGAGGCTTCTTACTTAATTAATTAGGTCACTTTGTTGGATATTAAGGTGGATAAGCTAAGAGACAGGTGAGCTATGATGGGAATGGAATGAGAGAACTTGCTCAAGTGGCTGAATGGCCTTCTCTTGTTACTCTGTTCCCTCAATAAGTCCGTACATTCCACCCATCTCCACCACCTGACTCTGAACCCAAGCCAGTGTGTGCCACTCCCAGTGTGAACAGGAATATTCTTAAATTTGTTCTAAATGTTCCGTTCTCCGCCTGTCACTGTTGAGCTTGGGTTTGAGCTGTGGGTTTCTGTAGATTTACAGCACTGGTTCCCAAACGGTGTGTCGTGCCACACTGGCGTGCCGAGAAGACCCCCCTTCGCCCCCAAGTGTGCCACGAAAAAAATGATTCAAAATTCATGTAATTAAACTAAAACTAACCTTTGTCCTCAGCTCTGCGGTTGGCATCTCGAGCTTAGATTTTAATCGGGCCAATTCATGTGACCAACGGGACTTGGAGCTGGAGGCAAAGGTCGCATTCACCCGCTGGAAAAAACAGAAACTCAGAAAGGGCGCAAGACGCCCAGTATGGGCGGCACGGTAGCACAGTGGTTAGCACTGCAGCTTCACAGCTCCAGGGTCCCGGGTTCGATTCCCGGCTCGGGTCACTGTCTGTGTGGAGTTTGCACATTCTCCTCGTGTCTGCGTGGGTTTCCTCCGGGTGCTCCGGTTTCCTCCCACAGTCCAAAGATGTGCGGGTTAGGTTGATTGGCCAGGTTAAAAATTGCCCCTTAGAGTCCTGAGATGCGTAGGTTAGAGGGATTAGCAGGTAAAATATGTGGGGGTAGGGCCTGGGTGGGATTGTGGTCGGTGCAGACTCGATGGGCCGAATGGCCTCCTTCTGCACTGTAGGGATTCTATGATTCTATGATTCTATGACGCGAGGAAAGGTCAGAAAAACAGGAGAGAAGACAGGGAGAAGTTTAAAAAACAAAGTTCCCAGTAAGGGAAGATGTCAGAGGTATGAAACAGGAACAAATAAAGCCAAGAAAACAAGGGAACAGCCTCCAATTCGAGAATGGACCACAAGGAGCAAACTCGGGAGATATGCACCTAATAAGAACATAACATAAGAAATAGGAGCAGGAGAAGGCCATCGAGCTCCTCGAGCCTGCCCCGCCATTCAATAAGATCATGGCTGATCTGAAGTGGATCAGTTCCACTTACCCGCCCGATCCCTATAACCCCTAATTCCCTTACCGATCAGGAATCCATCTATCCGTGATTTAAACATATTCAATGAGGTAGCCTCCACCACTTCAGTGGGCAGAGAATTCCAGAGATTCACCACCCTCTGAGAGAAGAAGTTCCTCCTCAACTCTGTCCTAAACTGACCCCCCCTTTATTTTGAGGCTGTGCCCTCTAGTTCTAGTTTCCTTTCTAAGTGGAAAGTATCTCTCCACCTCTACCCTATCCAGCCCCTTCATTATCTTATAGGTCTCTATAAGATCCCCCCTCAGCCTTCTAAATTCCAACGAGTACAAACCCAATCTGCTCAGTCTCTCCTCATAATCAACACCTCTCATCTCCGGTATCAACCTGGTGAACCTTCTCTGCACTCCCTCCAAGGCCAATATATCCTTCCGCAAATAAGGGGACCAATACTGCGCAAGATGGGATGGCTTTCATTATAAACTTCTCAAACAAATGAAAATTGCATGAGATGGCGGCTTGACTTGTTCCCTGAAGGTTTTATTTAGCGAGAGGGTAGTTCAGAATAAATAAGAGAGATGCTTCAATGTTTTTTATACTGTTGAGGTGTGCTGTGACGTGTAAAAGGTTGGGAACCACAGTTCGAGAGGATTCCCTTCCACCGCTGCGATTTCAGCTCTTTACGGTTCTGTTTGTAGCTACTCTGCCCTGTCACATTAACCTGCCCGGCGTCATCCTCACACAATAACCCTCTACACATGCAGAAAATGAGAGTTCCTCACTCACTGCAGTTTGGCCTGACTGCTTTCGCAGCTGAGGTGAATCCTCCTGAGTGAAACGTCCTGTGAGATTGTGGAGTCTGAGGGGGGATGATTCGTTGTTAATTACTGACCAGACAGCAGGGCAAACTCTGCAGGGAAACGAGAGTTTACCGCAGCAACAAGACAGCAAATGATCAGATTAAACAGGACAAAGCAAAACTCAGCATGAATTGACATTGGGATTGGTTACCCTGGTAACCACTATTTGTAATGAAAGGTGTGCTAATACGAGACAAATAGATCGACTATTCTGGCTGTTGTAACCAGGATAAGTGATGAAGACATCAATGATTGATGTTACAAAAGGCTCCTTGTGCTGTTTGTCTGGATTCTCATTCCGAAACCACGCTGTTTACTCTGTCCCTCCCCCATTCAACCCACTCAACTGAGAGAAACTTTGAAAAACAAAATCTTTCATCAACACTTCCTCAAAACCTGGGGCACAGCAACAATACAGCAGCATACAACTCAACTCAAACTCCCCAATTAAACTGCTTCCCTTAGTCCCGAGGAGGCAGTTCCTGAAGGTGCTGACTCTCACTGGGATACAGTTCCTGAAGGTGCTGATTCCGACTGGGATACAGTTCCTGAAGGTGCTGACTCTCACTGGGATACAGTTCCTGAAGGTGCTGACTCTCACTGGGATACAGTTCCTGAAGGTGCTGACTCTCACTGGGATACAGTTCCTGAAGGTGCCGATTCCGACTGGGATACAGTTCCTGAAGGTGCTGACTCTCACTGGGGGACAGTTCCTGAAGGTGCTGACTCTCACTGGGATACAGTTCCTGAAGGTGCTGACTCTCACTGGGATACAGTTCCTGAAGGTGCTGACTCTCACTGGGATACAGTTCCTGAAGGTGCTGACTCTCACTGGGATACAGTTCCTGAAGGTGCTGACTCTCACTGGGATACAGTTCCTGAAGGTGCTGACACTCACTGGGATACAGTTCCTGAAGGTGCTGACTCTCACTGGGATACAGTTCCTGAAGGTGCTGACTCTCACTGGGATACAGTTCCAGAAGGTGCTGACTCTCACTGGGATACAGTTCCTGAAGGTGCTGACTCTCACTGGGATACAGTTCCTGAAGGTGCTGACTCTCACTGAGATACAGTTCCTGAAGATGCTGACTCTCACTGGGATACAGTTCCTGAAGGTGCTGACTCGCACTGGGATACAGTTCCTGAAGGTGCTGACTCTCACTGGGGGACAGTTCCTGAAGGTGCTGACTCGCACTGGGATACAGTTCCTGAAGGTGCTGACTCTCACTGGGATACAGTTCCTGAAGGTGCTGACTCTCACTGGGATACAGTTCCTGAAGGTGCTGACTCTCACTGGGGTACAGTTCCTGAAGGTGCTGACTCTCACTGGGGGACAGTTCCTGAAGGTGCTGACTCTCACTAGGATACAGTTCCTGAAGGTGCTGACTCTCACTGGGATACAGTTCCTGAAGGTGCTGACTCTCACTGGGATACAGTTCCTGAAGGTGCTGACTCTCACTGAGATACAGTTCCTGAAGGTGCTGACTCTCACTGGGATACAGTTCCTGAAGGTGCTGACTCGCACTGGGATACAGTTCCTGAAGGTGCTGACTCTCACTGGGATACAGTTCCTGAAGGTGCTGACTCTCACTGGGATACAGTTCCTGAAGGTGCTGACTCTCACTGGGATACAGTTCCTGAAGGTGCTGACTCTCACTGGGATACAGTTCCTGAAGGTGCTGACTCTCACTGGGATACAGTTCCTGAAGGTGCTGACTCTCACTGGGATACAGTTCCTGAAAGTGCTGACTCTCACTGGGATACAGTTCCTGAAGGTGCTGACTCTCACTGGGATACAGTTCCTGAAGGTGCTGACTCTCACTGGGATACAGTTCCTGAAGGTGCTGACTCTCACTGGGATACAGTTCCTGAATGTGCTGACTCTCACTGGGATACAGTTCCTGAAGGTGCTGACTCTCACTGGGATACAGTTCCTGAATGTGCTGACTCTCACTGGGATACAGTTCCTGAAGGTGCTGACTCTCACTGGGATACAGTTCCTGAAGGTGCTGACTCTCACTGGGATACAGTTCCTGAAGGTGTTGACTCTCACTGGGATACAGTTCCTGAAGGTGCTGACTCTCACTGGGATACAGTTCCTGACGGTGTTGACTCTCACTGGGGGACAGTTCCTGAAGGTGCTGACTCTCACTGGGATACAGTTCCTGAAAGTGCTGACTCTCACTGGGATACAGTTCCTGAAGGTGCTGACTCTCACTGGGATACAGTTCCTGAAACTGCTGACTCTCACTGGGATACAGTTCCTGAAGGTGCTGACTCTCACTGGGATACAGTTCCTGAAGGTGTTGACTCTCACTGGGGGACAGTTCCTGAAGGATAAGGTGAGAGATGAAAAGTAATGTGTGGTAAATTTTGAACTCCTACATTACACCTTGTCCCAGTTGAGACAATGTCACGGACCTGAAGTCTCTCCATCTAATTGCTGGAATCATCCTGGTTTTAGCTGTCAGTGCGTGTGCTCGATGATCTTCATCCTCTCAGGATGAGGCTCCCAGTTCATGAATCAATGATTGGTATAATTTATTTGGACTTTTGTGTTCTGTGTTCCTCGCCCTCATTATAAAACCAACTTACCGTTGGTCGTGGTATCCTGGGCCAGTATTTATCCAATTTCACTGAAGTCGCCTATCTGGTGATTTGCAGATTGTTGTGTGTGGGGCTGTTTCAGCACTGATTATCCTGCAGCCTCCCCGCTGCCTGTCCTCACCTCCTCCCCTTTATCATCGACATCCCTCAGTGACATCAGCTCAAAGCGCAGCATTTGATGTCAATGTCCCAGTTCTACCTCACCACCTCCTCTCTCCAAATCTACATTGTGACTGATTCATCAGACTGTTTATCCAACATCCAGTACTGGAGGAGCAGAAATTTTCCTCCAATTGTCTTGGCAAGACAGAAGTCATTGTCTTTGTTCCTTCATCCAAATTCTTTTCTCCCATTCACCGACTCTGCCCCTCTCCTCCGCAACTGTCTGACATTTCATTTATTTGTTCTCAATCTCAGTGTCTCTTTGACCCTGAGATGAGCTTCTGACCTCATATCCGTACTGATCTGCCAAATTCCACCTCCATAACTTAATTGGACTCTTCCCCCCCACACCCCATCTCAGCTCACCTGCCGCTGAAATCTTCCTTCATTACCAGAGACTCGACGACTCCAACAGAGTCCTGGCTGCTCCCCACTCCATAAACCTGAATCCATCCAAACCTCTGCTGCCTTAACTTGCACCAAGTTCCATTCACTTCTAACCTTCAATTCCCTTATCGATCAAGTACCCGTCTAACTCAGTGTTGAATCTATTCAGTGAACCACAGCCTCCACTGCTCTCTGTGGAAGAGAATTCCAAACACTAATGACCTTCTGAGAGAAGAAATCCCTCCTCACTTCTGCCTTAAAATGGAGACCCCATATACTTCACTCTGTCCCCGAGTTCTAGATTCCCCCATGAGGAGAAACATCCTCTCAGCATCCACCCTGTCAAAGCCCCCTGAGAATCATTTGTGTCTCAATAAGGTCACCTCTCATTCTTCTAAACCCCAGTGAGTACAGGGCCAGCCTACTCAACCTCTCCTCAGAAGAAAAGCCAGGAATCAGCTGAGTGAAACTCCTCTAAACCATTTCCAATGCCAGTCCATAGCTTCTTAGATCGAGAGACTGAACCGGGACACAATCCTCCGGGTGCAGTCTCACCCCTGCCCTGTGCAGCTGTAGCAAAGACTTTCCCACTTCTTTTCTCCATCCCCCTCTTACCATGAAGGCCGACACTTCACTTTCCTTCCACATTACTCCTTGTATCTGTGTACTAACGCTTCTGTGATTCACGTGTAAGGACACCCAAAGCACTTCAGCAATCTCAGTTTAAAAGGAATGTGGTTTTCCTATTCTTCCCGCCACAGGGAAAATCTCTCATTTTCCCACATTATACACCACCTACCAAACCTTTACCCACTGACCTATCCCTTTGTATCCTCCTCACAACTTGCTTTCCAACTATCTTTGCATCATCAGCTAATGTGCCTACAATAATGCTCACCCTTCATCCATCTCATTGGTGTACACTGTAAATAGGCCTCTGCACTGATCCCTGACACAATCTATCACCTACAATTTGCCAGCCTGAAAATGATCCATTGATTCCAACTCTTGTTTCCTGATAGTTCATCTTCCATCCACTAATATATCACCTCCAAAACCATCCAACTCTGAAAAAGACTCACACGGATTCGATAAGTTAACTTTTTCTCTTCACAAATGCTGCGAGACCTGCTGAGTTTATCCAACCTTTTCTGCTTTTCTTTCCGATCTCCAGCATCTGCAGTATTTTGCTTTCATATGACACCGTATCAAATACCTTTTTGAAATCCAAATACACCACATCTACTGGTTCCCCTTTATCCACCCTGCTTGTTGTATCCTTAAAAGAACTCCAATAAATTTGTTAAACCCAATTTCCCTTTCATAAAAGCCTGATGATAGTAAGGGAATTTGGGAAATTCACAACCTAAGCATTTGCTATGGCCTCGCTCATCCCAAAACCATAAAATCCCACCCGAGGTCAAGGGACCTTCCCATTGTCTGCCCCTCACCCACTCTGATTCCCGTGGTGGGAGAATTCTGGTGACTGTCTTTGCATCCACTTCCAAGACCCTAGGATAAGTTTTAAACAAAAGATGGCGCTGGAGTGAGGCGACTTCTTGCGAGCTGTCCCCAGCCTACCCTCTAATTCTATCTTTCACTCTCATTCCAAGCTTTACTCTGCACCCTCTCCCCTATGTACTCTACAAACAGTATGCTTTGTCTGTATAGCGCGGAAGGTACAATGCTTTTCACTGTATCCAAATAATAAATCAAATCAAAGGGTTTAGTCATCAGATCCAGAGTGCCTTTGCCTTGTTTCCCATTATTAGAGTCTCAGCCTCTAACTGTCTCACCTTTTCTTCAAACATACCAGTAGAAGCTTTTCCTGTGTGTTTTTAAATTTCTTACTTTTTTCCTCATTTGTTTTAGTCCTTGAAACCAAGTGCTTTCCTGCTGCGCTATTAACCAAACCAGACAGACACAGATCAATCCTTTAAATAAACTTTATTGCAGCTACAAAAATGTTTTATTTCAGTCATAGATAAAACCACAAATATCTAATAAATATTTACACTGAAGAATTTACAGTTCATTAAATTAACTCTGCGAGTGCAGAGAGAGAGACAGAAAGCAGGAGGGTCATTGGAAAGTCACCTCTGACCTTTCAGAACTCCACTCATTTAGGGGTTGAATTCAGATGGGAGGATTCCTCTCTCTGACTCAGAGATCCCGGCTGAACCAGCAGCACTGAGGGGACAGGCTGTTTCACTAACTGAGATATATTGGCAGAAGAGAAAGATCCCAAATGCAGCCTCTGTGGCCCATCCGATTGCCCCTGCACTGGAGAGATTGAGGGAGGGGTGGGTGCGGGGGGGGGGGGGGGTGGAATCCCTTGTGCCTGGTCACTCTCTGCAGCCACTCCTTGCAACAGCTGATGGCCAGAGTGAAGTTATTTTGTGATCATTCCTGTAGCTTCATTCAGTTACATTCAAGAGGAGGAGTGTGAAGACCGTGGGGTGAGAGAGAGCGAGTCTCAGGGGAGGGAGGGACAAAGAGAGGAAATCTGCACCCCAAACAAACAGAGTCAGTGTTCACAGATACAGGCCACCAAAGTATTATAATATACACACTGACATCCCCACTAGTAACAAACATGCAGCATATTAACCAATCACTGGGATCTGGCAAAATGAAAATTCAGAGTTGATAATCTGCAAATTAAAGCATTATTGGTTCGATTAAGTTATTCTTGATAAATAGATGGCTTTCCATAATATTCAACAATTAACAGAGCAATGTGACTGGCCCGGGCTTACAACGCCAGCACTTGAGTGGTAACCATGGGAACAAGTGAGTGAGTGTTGCTCCCTGAGTAAATACTTCACATCCTTCAGGACATCAAGGAAAAAGCTTTTCCATACCGAGAAGCGGATGCCTCCAGGAATTTGCTCTCACAGCTCACTGAAGAATCTCGGTGAGTGAAGTGGGCAGCTCGGTGACAGGATCTACCTCTCGAGTGAGCCCTGAAATGTTCTAGAATGTTGTCTGCCTGTTCTGGTAGCTGAGGTATGGATCTTGTAGGAGAGGTGTGGGGTGATAGCTGGGTCTGGTGTGAGGGCGAGGAATTGTAAAATCCTGTGGGGAAGAGTACATCTAAAAACAGAAAGTGCAGAACATTAGAGTGAAGCCTAAAGGCTGCTATGTTTATATAACCTTCGACCTTGAACTACAAGTCCCAAGATTCCGATTTTCTAACCCTCTGACCGTTGGCTTGTGATCCCTCAGGGTTTGATTCCATGTGGATTCTGTCCAAAGGACATCAGTCTTCATTGTAATGGTCTCTGTAATCTCAGAGAAGGTGCTGTCCTGTGCCCAGGACTCTCGCTATCGGTGCACCCTTCAGCTCCTGAACATGGAGACACCAGGTATCAAAACAGTCGCCTTTGACTGAGTCTGATCTGTAATGACCAGCTGTGGGCCTCAGTTCCTCCTCTCTCAGGAGATTAATGTTCAAAATTACAGGAGATTTTTCTGAGGGATTCATCATATTATCCGATTCTCATTCTTCTATTACTTAGTTAAAGATTGGAATGGAAGATGAAGAGAATCCAAATTTCAGCGATAGATTGTCTGATAGATTCCTGCAGTGAAATGGGAGGACCCCAGTCCCAGTGATAAATACTGGAGACCAGACTGAGACGAAGTGGGAACAGTGTTGCTTGGAGTTGAGAACATTCCAATAATTCTACCTGTATCAGGTATGGCAAAGGCAGGAACTGGAAAACCGGGATCGTTTGGGGAACAGTTCAATGAGTTGAGGGGTATACGTTCGTGAATGAACTGGAACAAAACTTTGTTGGTGCAGGGCAAGGCTGAGTGCACAGAGTAAGTGTTAGCAGCAAACCGTACTTACATTGTGGCCCATGGGTGAGGGACTTCGGTAGGAGGGAGCGGGAATATTCTCACCAAGATTCATAGACATTCCTGTGTGGAGGCAAATGAAAAAAAAAATCAGGTGAGAAGGAGTGAGATTTTAAACAGAACTGTCACTGCAACGGGTCAGTCCTCGCCAACTGCCTTCAATTCTTCTGGTGACATTTAAACAGATTTATCTCCAGATTTCTATAACATCCTCCACTCAGCTAGAAAGGCTGCTAATGGCAGACTGGCATAACCCCATCGAGAGAAAAACCCAAATCCTTCTCAGGAAAATTTACATTGACATCAAAATGATAAAAGTCACAGCTCAACTCAACGCCACAAAGAGGTTCCACCCTAATCCCTCTTTCCTATTGGGATGGTGGTGGTTCATTCCTTACTGGTGAACACACCCAGTTTGGTGAATTTGTTGATCTCAGTGCCGATTGTTGGTGAAACGACACATTGGCTCTTGCCCAAACAGTACTGTTGCCGAGCAACAACTTCCTGTACGTCCCAGTGATAAAGGTTCTCCTGATGGTCACATTGTACAGGAGCCAGCGCTGAACGGAAGCTTGCAATTGGCTGAAAACAGCTCTTACTGGGATGTCCCCAACATTGATGGAGTCATGGAAGGGCCTTTGCCCGGTCAGTGGGGGGTGGGGGGTGGAATGTGCGGGGAGCCTGGGTCCAGCCTGTGGAATGGGGAAGAAAGCAGTTTTCTGCAAGGCTCAGTCTCCAATTCATACAGGAGTCAGTGTGTCGACTTAGAAATCCTTAGAGGAAGCCAAATTGGTCAGGGATGTGGACAAATTGCCAAATCACAGCCTGACACTGCTCACCTGAATTTCCTCATCATTGGAGCGAAAGGGAAGATGAGGGGGAACAGTTAATGCAAACTGACCCTTTGCTATTGCCTCTTCATGCTCCCCGCACCCCTTTGTCCAGGGCATCGTCAAGAGGTGGACATTTTCTCCTATCCAACTACCAACTCCTTTCCAATTCTACCCACTCAGTTCCATCATGAACAGATTACTAGAATTGGACTGTACAGAAGGAGGCCATTTGGCCCAATGCACTGGTGCTGGCTCTTTCAACGAGCTACCCATTTAGCCCCTCCCCTGCTCTAGCAGATATCCCTCTTAATTAAATAACATTTTACAGCTATTTGTTTTCTGAGAACTAAATTGAAAATTAAAAAACCAAACTCAAAGCCTTCATGTTAAAGTTAGTGAGTGGTGTAGGATATTCCGAGGCCATTCCCAAGCTGGAAGCAGCTTGGTCATTTCACATTGAATGTTTGGAATGTGATGAACAGGAGAGGAAATCACTGAGTAATCACTCACCTCGAGTCGGCTCCTCCAGGAAGAACACTTGATTATCCAGACCCTTCAGCCTGGCACTCTTCTGATTTGAAGAGACATTTTCTGGTGGTTCATCCTCAGACTTGGCAGGGCAGGTGATGTGTTGGAGTTCTGGAAGCATGTAGAACAGGATAAAAACCCAGCCGTTAGCCACCAGAGCGATGCTTAAGGTTGGATCATCCCATTCCGGGCTCTTGCTTAACTCGACATTACCCCGGATAACCATGACGATCCACACCACCCAGATGGCTATGGAGAAGAACATTGTGACAAATATGTGCGCACCGTGTTTCTTCCACTTTCTATAATGGCCGCAGAAAGTGAAGATGGAGAGGATGAATGTTAGGGCCATTAGAAACATGACGTAGATCAGCAGCATGACAAAGTCTTCCTTAACAAAGTGACAGAGGTCATTGAATCGGGCAGTGGAAAGCACCAGGTACTCAATAGCAATGACCACTTGCACCAGAGTCAGGACCAGAACCAGGCCCAGCATGTGACAGGTTGAGGGGCCTTCTCCTTTCCGCACCAACCTCAGCAGCCTCCACACGTGGGCCAGCAGGCAGGAGAAACAGATCGTAAAGAGAACTCCCCAGAGGAAGATTCGGGTTGGACACGTTCTCTGATCCAGCTTGATGATGAAGGCAAAGGTCAGCCCAAAGATGCCCAAGGTGGCAATGAGAAAGATCCACTGGACGGGCACCAAAGCTTTCTTCCTCTTATCCAAAATGAAGGGGATGATGCAGAGCAGAACCACAATTAATATCAGGGTGATGACAACGCCCACAGTGGCAATGGCTTCCAGAATAATTCCCCAGACAGCATCAAGGTCACACAGATTGAAATAAACTGATTCGAGGCTCAATTCACAGCCTCTGGGAACCAGGGCTGATACAAAGTCCAGAGCAAACAACAGGAGCAAAACCGGCAACGTGGAGAACATCTTCAAATCCATCCTTAAAACTGGCAATCACTGGCTGCAAAAATAATAAAGAGTATTTATAGTTTCTCTATAATTTCACAAAAAATTACCGATTCTCTCCAATGCATTCCTTTTGTTTATATTTATTCTGGGATGTGGGATGTCACTAACTGAGCAACAATCACTCACTCACTGTTTCCCATGAGAAAATGATTAACAAGCCACTCGTGAATCACTTGTTGTCTTTTGAAGGATATTTAAAGTAAAAAAAATGAATGACCTTGACTTAAAGCATTGCTTAAGACACTCTTGGGCCAGTTTATTTCACCCAGTATCATTCAGTCTGAATGCTGTATATTTACATTGCAACTTGGCTGAAGTCAATCTTTCTGGAATTTTCATTTGGTCTTTATGGCTAAGGCCATTCGCAGACTATCTTTCAAAACCTGTGACCTCTCAAGACCACACCAAGGGAGGGAATTTTCACAGGAATCCTCCCTGTGGATCCCAGCGAGTCTGGAAGCGCCAGAGAAAGGAGTGGCCAGGAATCTGCTTTCTCCAGAGTTACTGTGCATTGTGAAACAGTCAGAGCAAAACCCCCCCAGAAACTGCTGGAAATTCTCAGCAGCTCTGGCAGTGTCTGAGGAGAGAGAAACTGAGTTAATGGTTTAGGTCAGTGAGACTTCACCAGAACTGATGTGATAGGGTCACAGACCTGAAACATTAACTGTTTCTCTCTCTCTCTGAGGTTGTCT